>NC_140963.1:129127594-129260094 GCF_056783735.1 Eptatretus burgeri | reverse complement strand
TGATGAACTGGATTCAAACCTCTTATCTATTGAGGTAAGATTTTTTATTTTCCTATTTTCAAACTTTGATTGAAGCATACTCATTTAATAATTAAATAACTTAATTAATACATTATTATTTTCTCTCACAGGAAATTGTGTCTGAAATACGAAATGAAAATACTGCTTTTGCTACAACTTGGGGCGAAATTGTTGGCTTGGTTGAAGACCTTATGAGCGACCAAGACCCACAGAACGAGTTCGTCCTTGATGACCCAACCAAAGAGTTATACCTTGGAGACCAGCAAAATCCTGAAAAAGAGTTTTACAGCAATAGTACTCATTGTGAGTTATCAAGACAATACCCACTGAACAAGTTATACCTTGATGAGCCAGAATACAAGTTTTACCTTGGAGACTCACAAATTTTGAAAAAATCAGTAAATGAGTTCTGCCTTGATGGTTTAAATAACTACCTTGGAGACTCAGGAAAAGGGTTTTGCCAAGATGGTTCTAAATATGGGACCTACCTTGGAGACTCACAAATTTTGAAAAATCAGTAAATGAGTTCTGCCTTGATGGTTTAAATAACTACCTTGGAGACTCAGGAAAAGGGTTCTGCCAAGATGGTTCTAAATATGGGGCCTACCTTGGAGACTCACAAATTTTGAAAAAATCAGTAAATGAGTTCTGCCTTGATGGTTTAAATAACTACCTTGGAGACTCAGGAAAAGGGTTTTGCCAAGATGGTTCTAAATATGGGACCTACCTTGGAGACTCACAAATTTTGAAAAAATCAGTAAATGAGTTCTGCCTTGATGGTTTAAATAACTACCTTGGAGACTCAGGAAAAGGGTTCTGCCAAGATGGTTCTAAATATGGGGCCTACCTTGGAGACTCACAAATTTTGAAAAAATCAGTAAATGAGTTCTGCCTTGATGGTTTAAATAACTACCTTGGAGACTCAGGAAAAGGGTTCTGCCAAGATGGTTCTAAATATGGGGCCTACCTTGGAGACTCACAAATTTTGAAAAAAATCAGTAAATGAGTTATCCTTAAGAGACTTTGTAAGTTGGTTTTACTTTGAATACTTGAAATGTGGGTTCTGGATTGATAACTCACAATGTGATACATATCTTGGAAACTCAACGGGAATGTGGTTATACCTTGAAGACTTGGAAAGTTGGGTTTATGTTGGACACTTGAAACTTTTTTGGGGGCTTTTATTTATTTATTATTATTATTATTTTATTTATTTATATTTTGGAGACTTTTGGAGTTGCTATCACTCTTTGGGATCTAAACCTATCGATGTAGTTCTTTGTCGGATGGTGCTTGATGGGAGCAAGATCAAGAAAGTTCTGGGAAGAAAGTGCAGGCTTACTCCCCCTTTTTACGTCATCAAACCTGAAAGCCTTAAAAGACAGAATTGGAAGAAGAAAAAAAAACGTAAAAATATATATATATAGGTGGAAATCTCATTTTGAAAAAGACATTGTGTTGGGCGAGGATTGAGTTGGGGTTGAGATTTTGAATGTGAGGGTTGGGACACACACACACATACACATCAACAAACAAAAGTTAAGCCTTGACTATTCAGTTGAGGATTCTGTGTTTGGGGTTCACAGATCTAAGAACGTCCCCCTTGACACACATTATATACTGTTATACACCTCGGACTTGGCCCTCGAGTGTCCACAAAGGTGTATTATCTGCTTAGTTTTGTCTTTTGTAATTCCTGTGAATAAAATGAACCTAAAATCTCTTCCCCTTCCAAATCATATATTTTATAAGTCCAAGGAACTGTATCTATTACATCAACAATTTTAAAAAGTTCTTTCGTCCATCGTTCAGTAAAACCCTTTTCAAAATGAGATTTCCACCTATATATTCTTACGATATCACCAACTTTGAACTTAGGTTTTCTGACATTAATCTCTTTTTCATATTTTAATTTTGTAAATGTTTCTGATGGCTTCATATTCGTTGACGTGTGAATCGTGTCATTATACTTATCCACAATATCCTGAATAAAAGATGACCATTGTTGTGAACCGAGTTGTGTGAATTTTTTATATAGTCTCTCTTTTAAGGTACGATTAAAACGTTCAACAACAACTGCCTTCCCTTCATTAAAGGTACTGTATAATGTAATACTGTTATTTTTTAGAAAATTCATAAATGTCTTGTTATAAAACTCTCTACCCTCATCAGTCCACAATTTCTTAGGTTTTCTCTTACTTTTATTAAATATCTGTTGAAAAGCTAACATAAGAGTATTACCTGTTTTGTTTTTTAAAGGGACAACCCACGCATATCTACTCCTCAAATCAATAACGGTTAAAGCATACTTGTACCCCTTATCATTATTGAGTTCAATCAAATCAGCAGACCAGATATAATCAACTTCCTTGGAATAAACTTTCCTTCTCTGAAACTTTGTGAATATTGGTTTATGTAATTCATCAGCTAATTGCTCTTCAGTCTTAATGGCATCATTAGAGCCTATAAGTTTTTTGAATTTCCAAGTCCAAGTTTCAATTTAGCACTAATCATCTTCTTCACGATGAACCTATCAACTTTTTCTCTCAAGGTTGGATTTTGTATCAGAGACAAATTATATAACATTTCTCTATCGGCTTCATGCTTTTCTTCCAAAGTTGTGGTATTCCCATAATCAATATCGTGTCTCATGCACACTTCATCAACTCTATTGATTGGTTTACTCCAGGATTTAGGATTGTCTGCCTCATCTAATCTTTTATCCAAGTTTGTGCCTGGACCACAGAAAGAATACCCTGGAAGATGTAATTCCCCTGGTATTCCAGTAGTTGTAAATTTACTTCCTGATAAAAACTTTTGTATATCTCCTCCGAGTTTGTGTTTGGAGATAAATTGATTTTTTTTTTGAACCACACACCGAACATATACCTTTTTGTATAACCCTGTTATTTTTACTTTTAATATATGAAATATTTTTAGTATTAGTTTTCTTTTTACATTTGAGACAATAACTCATTTATTTATGAGAAAAATTTCTGCAGAGTGCAAAAACCTTTTTAGTTTCCAACATGCACATTTGAATCTTAATTTTTAAAACATAAAGAATCCTTAGAAATGCCTTCACTCTCTGCTCCATTTATTTAAGAAAAAACTTGAATTAAAATACATGTCTTCTCGATGTCGATAGTCTTGTCGAAAGTATTGTAAATAGACTTTTTAATTCTTTGTATTCCTCCCTGGTGAGATAAGTTAATTTCTTTAATACCTCTATTCTTTTTTGAATCTCACTGGTTTCCATATTTTGATATTTATTCATTCTCTCTCTTTCCTCCCTCTCTCTCTTCTCTCTTTCCTCCTTCTCTCTCTCCTCCTCCTCCTTTTCCTCCTCTTCCCTCTCTTCTTCAACTCCTTCCTCATCCCTTACTATACTTGAATCGTTTACACCCCATAGAATATTATACATATATTCATCAGGATTTCTTGTTATTCCTGTATCCAAAATAATTTTTTACAACAGGATACCAATAAAATTTCTTTTGAATTTCTAAAAGAGCCTTACCTTTTCTTAACCTTATAATTTTTTCATTATTTAACATTCTAATTAAATCTAAAGTTGTTGGTTTATCAACATCAGCATAATGCCAATCTTTTATTGAAAATACCTCATTCTTATGTTGTAGAACATATTTATTAAAATACCGAATACCCTTTTCTTGAAGGTATGCTTGAACACAGAAATGATAATTTTCTTGAAGCCTTCTTGCTGTCATTTATGTATTAGAAATATATGTTAGAATAATATTATGGCACGAAACACCTCCCCATCTTCCCATAGTTAAATCATTTTGTATTTCCTTACTTATTATATATAATCCTGTTTTTTCTGTTTTCATGAGATAAACAAGGGCAAAACCATTATTATATTTACCCTTATTAAATTCTTTTATTTGTTGTTTACTAATCGTGGCTCCACAAAACTCATTCTCGATACCAAGTGGATAATATTCTTCCTTACGAGACTGATTTAATTGTTCCAGGTCTTCGAGGTTAATTTTAAATGACCAATTATACCCTAAATCATTCATATCATACCCCCATTGTTCTATTCTCATACAAACGATACGCCCTTCTTTATAAAAATTTATTTTAATTTGAACTGTGAATTCTGTATGACCTGGAGATAATATCAACACTTCTGTATCTTTAGAATACACAGCCGTTTTATTTAAGTATATATATTGTGATAAATCGCTTAATCTCACCAAGTCATTCGCGTCAGTCGGGCTTGGATAATTTTTTAATTTATAAGCATTTTTCATGTTAATATTTTTGTTTATATTATATTTATGTCGTTCAGCCTGTGCCTTTGTGTAATAATTTGATAAATCAATATCCAGTTCTTGAGATACACCAAAGATAGAACCATCTTTACCAACATAAGTCATTTATATTAGATTAAAAATAATATCATAAAATTTTTTATTTTTGTTGAGTTGAAATAACACATATAGACATAATTGACCACAACACTTGGAATTTAATTCTTGGACTTGAAATGTTTGATAAACACCATTCTGTAAGAATTTTATGACTTCAACAGGTGGTGGAAGACCAAAACTATCAAAATAATATTTGTCTTGACTATTAAAAATACAAACCCAATGAGAACCGTTCCCATCATTATCTTCTAAGTTCATAATAATATTCTTTGTATGTTTCGACACATTTGTTAATTCATCTCTCATACAAATAACCACATTATGAATTTTTAATTTCTTACAATATTTGGTAAGTTGTAAATTTGATGTTGTATTCTTTCCAAATTCTTTCAACCACTCATCAATGCTCATTTATTTATTAGAAAGATATAATCCATTACCTCTTTTCGTTAATTTTACACCTGCTTGTGCTATAGAAGAAAGCATATCTCCAACTAACAATCTCGCTTTATCAGGCAGACCTTCAAGTTTTTCAGCAAAATCTACAATTACACCACTTCCACTAATTTGTTTCTCCAACTCTTTGTTATGTCTTTCCAATTCTTTTTGAGCCTGGAGTTGAGCCTTCCTTTCGTTGGCAGTTTTGACCGCTGTTGAAATACCACCCGTCAATGCTCCAACCGCACTTAAACCAGCAAATAAAGGAATTAGAAATGGGAGAAATCCTCCACTCGTCTCTCTTATTGAATATTTTTTCAACATTGGTTTTGTCATTTTAATTTTAAGTGAGCCAGTGTCATTCAAGATTTTAACCTGTTCTCTTGTGAGCAAAACATCAATTCTTACTGCTCCTTTTCTCTGAATTGTATTAACGTTAATCGTACAAGGCTTTTGATTTTGAACACAAGATGATAGTTTATGAAGATTGATTTGATTAACATATACCCCAGTTGGTACTTTGCCACTCATTTATTTAACAAAAAATTATGTGAGACTAATCATCACACCATTATCTGTATTAATCTGCAATTCTGTTTCTTCCAAAAGCAAACAATATGTATCAACTTCTTCACTCTCTCCTCTTTCAATGTATAGGGAAGTATCCACTCGATTAGACTTTATAGTTTCTTTTTGAGCGCTCAGGTCAAACGTATAGATTGTATACAAACTTTTAAATGCTGTCATATCCAAAATAGGTTCTTTATTTCCATTACTTTCACACACCTTTTGGTAAGACTTGTATGCTTCAGCAAAATCATTTTTTTCCCAATTAATTTCCAATCTATCTCGTGGATAAAATGTTCCATCTAGAGAAACGCGAAGTTGTTTCACCTTAGCATTATCACTCAATGCATTATTCTTATCAGTCGCAGTATCACCATCTGGCTTTTTAAAAATCATCCACAGATATCGTGGCTTTCCTTCCAGAACACCCAAATTCCACGTGTAAGTAGTTTGATTGAGTTTAACGTGTTGACATCTTCTTTTGAGGTATGATACACTGAGTGGTTTTTTTGAGTTAAGTCTTCGATTCAACATCTCTTCTGTTTTAAGATTAGGAGTATATTCACTGATATACCAACTCATCTCCTCAATTACAAATTTATTCTGATCACTAAAAGCATTACCAACACCAAAAAGCAATCTATTTTCATTATCATTCCTTTGTAGTTGAAATCTAATTTTAAGACCATACAGAACTTTATCATAATCACAAAATCCAAATATACCTTTAAGAGGAACTGCCACAGTAAAACTATTTTCTGCTTTTGTATCATCATTATACATTCCTTTCCTTTGAATATATCCAGGGTCTGTGTTTGTTCCCGTTGACATATCAGGAATAAAACCTTCGACAGACCCCTTTCCCATTCTATCACTGAATGTATAGAGTGTAAATTTCATCATTTCAGATACAGCAGAGACATAATCAACCGCTTCAACTTCTTGTGTTCCAATATACAATCGCACACTATCAAACATTTTCCAGAAGAAATCATTTACAAGTGTAGCGTTTGTGTTATTCCCAGCCTTAGTGAATTTAAATTTACACAACAAGAAACTTTCGGAGAGATTCAAATAGGTTTGTTGATTATTTATTTCAAAACTTTTTGTACCATTTGTATTCCAGTCTGTTCCAGTTATTGCATTTACCTTGAAGTAATCTTCTTTTTTAGTGGAGTTTGAGATAATAATAGTATCATCCAAATCATAGATACTATCAATTGCTTCCATACTTGTATTTATTTAGGAAAAAGATGTTAAAACTTTTGAAACCCTGATCCAAGTATTTGAATTATTTTCTGTCGTTCTTGGGGGACAACTGAGTTTTACCTTTCTTAATTTCTTTTATTGCTTGTAATTTATGAGATTCTTTCTGAGCATCTTTTATACTCTTTACAGCACCTGCTACATTTCCCACAGCAGAAGCAGTTGAACCAATTAGGTCTTTATGTTTAAGAATAGTTGAACCAATACCCATGAGAGTATCAATTATCCCATCTCCTCTAAATTGATGTCCAACACCCCTTTGTCTCTTAGGTTTATAGTATCCTCTACCAAGATACATACCTTCACCCTTGTAGTACGGGAAAGGAACATCCCATCCCCTGTAATTATTTTATATTTTCCCAACTCGTGCTTCCTCACAATAACCATCGTATTTATTTATTGAAAAACTTCACGTAGGTGAATTCTGATGGATATAACTTCTCCATTAAAAGAGATCACACGATTATCTTGGTCGGTTATCCTAAAATTTACTCTGTGTATGGTTTTTCCTGACACAGGTAGATAAACCAAATTTTTAGGCTCCATATTGAATTTATAACCAATTGGGGTTGAGTATGCGCTGAATGAAAATATTGTATTTGTTTTTAATCCATCATTATAAGCACCATCAATCAAATCACAGTGAATTAACACCGAATTTATTCCTGAGGATATTTGAATGACATTATCACTGTAAAACGTCCCATTAGTTTCAATCTTTTTGAGGAGAAACCTAATAACTCTCTAAATGAATTATCAATTGTGAAATCAACCTTGTAGTTATTTTTAACTTTAATCGTTGATTTTGAAGTATGTTTTTGAATGTTTATAATAATATTTTTTGGTTCATCACCCTGTTCTTTCATAAGACGAGCAATTTCGGAAGATATTTGAGAAATCTCGTATGCTCCGGGTGAGACTGTTATCGTTTTGTATCCACTTCCCGGATTATAACTAAACTTGTCATTTTTCTCGGTTATATTAAATAAGGTATTATAAGTCTCCATGGACAATAAAGATGCCTCATATTCTTTTGTTGTGTCAAGTTGTAGTGGGTATGGGAATGAAGATGTGTGGTCGCTTGTTGTGAAATTAAAACTCAGGATTGTGCTTCTCATCTTATTTAATATGAGTTAAAATGTCTTTATATTGAGATTTATTAATTATTTTCATGTTCATCAACTGGTCTAAAATGGCTGATGCTTCATTAAAACAATTGTTATTTCCAGCCTTCTTACTGCCGAACAACAATAACAGTCTATTAACTAATTGCGATGGGTCATTTGGAAGAAAACTAATACCTGAACCAAGGATACTTAAAGCCTGAATAATGTGTTTCTCCTTCTCATTCTTCCTACTTTTACCAGAAAGAATAACCTTATAATTTAGAGTGTTCAGCAAATCAATATATACTCTATCATCATTATTTTCCATATCCAATGGTTTATCAATATACTTTGATTCATCCCTCACAGTTGAACCTTGTCTTCCATCTTTTGTGAGAAGAAACATTAATCTCGGAGTTAGTTTAACAGGGGGTTGAGCAGAACTTAAGAACCTTAATTCATCATTAAATATCAATACCTTTTCTTGAACAAGATGAAATATTGCTGGTTGTTCTGTTGGAATGAGTCCTGCTTTGGTTTTTGAATCCGCTGAATATTCATTGTTTTGAACAGCATTCACAATATAATCAGGGGGTTGATTAATCTCTTCCAGTTGTTGAAATAAACCTTCATCATCATATTCTAATTCTCCTAAATGCTCTAATTCTTCCTCCGTCATTTGACTGAAATCTTTTAACATTTGAAGCTTTCTAGGAGTATATTCTACTGTGGGAACTGTGGAAACATCTTTCATTTTTTCTTGGGAAGTTTTTAAAAGTGGTTTAAAAAATTTCTCTTGTTTTTTTCAAATGCTTCTTCGCCCGTTAGTTTCTGTCTGCGTTTCTTCTTTATGTCTTCCTGTTGTTTTACAACTTTTGAAACCAACTCTTGATGTTCCTTAAATCTTCTTGCTCTTTCTTTTGTATCCATTTATTTATTGTAAAATATCATTTAATGAATTGTAAAGATCAACAGGGAAATTTTCCTTTTCTTCATCATTCAAGTAGATGTGTTCAAATAAATCCTTTTCTTTAAATATTTCATCAAATTCTTTATTAACATTAATGCGAGTTGTAATTTCTTCTTCACTAATCCTTGCATCTCTGCTTTTCATACGTTTGTGTTGAGTTTCTTCATCAACATCAAAACCGAATGATAAAATCTTCACTCCGCTCAGATATTTAATAATTTGTCTCGTTCCTTCTGGATTAGTTTCTAATATCCCAACACCACCAGATTTTAGTTTCTTTAACTCACTCTTACAATGTGAATATTTTGTTGTACCAAGAGAAACCTCCTCAAATATTTGTCCTTCATTCCTCAATCGCATATGTTCCTCCACTGAAATATAGTGATAATCTTCACCTTTTACTTCTCCAGGTCTTATTGCTCTAGTTGTTGTTGATACAATGCGTATCACGGGGTGTTTTTAAGTAAATTTACAATATTCTCATTTGTACTACACAAGAACCTTGATTTATGAAAGTTTTTTCCAGAAGCAGATTTACCCACAAGATTTATAATAATAGTTGTCATTTATATATGTAATTGTTTATAAAACAAAAAATATATCCCTTAATATCTCATCTTGTTTCACAACAATATATTTATATTTTTCAGTCGTGTGCTTCATATAATCCTCAAATTTCTTTTTACTACATAATGTAGAACAATTATCTCTCCAAAAATTATTGATATCTATTGAATTTAACTTGAATAAAATAAAAGTATTAGCATTGTTTCTGATGGAACGACGAGGAAGTTGAAAGTACGATTGACTAAGATAAATACAATTACAAGAAGAATGTCTCCCTCTTGTGTAGTAGCTGTCCATTACCGTTTGGTTTCTCTCATTAACACAATCATCAAAGATAACGAGGTTCTTTTTGATTTATCCAAATCTTGGGAGACGGTATATCATCCGTATTATCACTAAGAATACAAGTTATAAGATTTGATTTCTTTTTACATCTCTGTGTATCACAAAATAGTTGAATTATATCTTCAATGTTATAATCATTTAGGTTTTTTTGACGTTTAAATAAACCTATTATATCTTCTTTTTGAAGACCAGCATTAAAACCTTGTGAGAGTAGTTGATACTCTGGTTGAAAACTCGACTTTGTGAAAATTATTAAATTATCATAATCTAAAAAGTTGGGAGTGAGGAGCATTTTTAAAAGTAAGCAGGTTTTTCCACATCCACTTGAACCAACTATGAGACATCTTAATGAATTTGGGAGATTTTTATGGTTGTTAAATTTTATCTTATTTTCCCAAATAGGTAAAAAATCATTCATTTATATATTTGAAAAACAGGTTATTTAATTTATTATTAGCTTTTTTAGAAACTCTATATTTTATCCTAAGTTCAGGTTTAATTTCAAGATAATCCATTATTTTATTTATACAATATCTTGTGTTGATATTTCCCTGAAAATTACATCCATGAATAATATACAACAACAATCCTTTGAACATTTCTCTTATACGTTCAGTTTCTTCCCTTGTAAGGAAAGGTGTGTTATCATCCTCATACTTTACATTCATTTCTCTAATCAATCTTGTAAAGTAATTCATTTTTGGTGTAAATCTAAAAGAATTATTTTCCTTTTTATATTTTTTATTATCATTAATTAGAAGATAATCACAGAATATACATTGTTTATAGGCTTTTGACTCTGTGTTTAATCCCTGTCTTTCACACGCAGGACAATTCTCAAATTTGTCATATGGTGAATCAGGAAAGTCTAGCATATTTATAAAGTAAAACTTTACTTAAACTAAAATTCATCTATACTTTCAGTTGTATATTACCATCGATATCGATATACTTTTTTTCATTATCAGATTCAACGACAACATTTTTTATATTAAAGGTAATTTTAAAATTATCGTTAACTACTATTGAACGAAATGTCATTTCACCTGATATATTAACATCCTTTATTTCATCAAGATTTACATCTTTAGGGTTGTTGAAAAAAATACAAATTTCTCCTTGCATATTACAGATGGTCTTATCTTTTCTTTCTAAAGCTTCATCCATAAGGTTTTTGTTCTTTGATACTTTTTCTTGTTTCATTGCTTTTTCTAGTTTTGAATATATTACTAGAAGGAGAGGAGAAACTTTTGTTAGAGATACTTTAATTGATGTTCTACCAGGTATACTAAAAGCCCTTCCACTGAAGGAAATTGAAGAACTCATATTATTTACCATAATAGTTTTTATCCAATAGTTGTTATATTTATCTTTGTTCAATTTTACATCCTTGACATATTTCTCAGTATCTTTAACAGATGAAGAGATTGATTGAAACTTGTCTTTTGTGTCTTGAAACATTGTATTTATTAAGTGAAAAAGTTGGAGGATAAAATGTTTTTAAGCACAGATTCACCTATAAATTAAACGAAATTTTCATCAAGAAAATTTTAGTTCAAGCAAAGTTTTATTCTATAAATATGGTGAATACAACGTACTGCGATGTTTGTAATCACGAATATAAACATTATAGAAAACACCTCCGAACCAACAAACACACATTTAATCTATTTCATCAAATATCTCCTCTTGAGTTGGAAAGAAAACATTGTGATATCTGTTCAAAGGATGTTTTGAAGAGTAGTTATAATCAACATCTTCAATCACAAAAACACAAGAAAAATGAGTTTAAAGTAAAGGGAGACTATTATATTAAAAACACTGATGAGGCATTTAAAGGGCATATAAAAATAAGGATTTTTCAATTTGGAGAACCCGGTCCATCATCAATAGCTGAATCAATTGAAATAGTGAAACCCGATGTTGAAAAATTTATTAAAAAGACATTAAAAGAAATAAAAACTTTAAAGTTTTATATGGGAGTGAAAATGAATATGAAAAGACAAGATGAAGAACAAACTCCTTATATGAGAACAGATCTTCATTTTATAACATCATTTCAAGATTTTTTGAATAGTGGGGTTTATGAAGAACTATCAAGACAAGAGGAGGATGTTGATAATACAGTGGTAGGAAGTGGATTCAATATTAAAAAAATCATCTTTTTAGATATACACATTCTAAAATCAAACCCTCTTAAAGCTTCTTCTTATATTGAATTACCAAAAGAAATAAAACTAAAGAAGGCAGTTGTTAATATTAAGAACAATGATAATAAATGTTTTCTCTGGTCTGTTCTTGCTCACTTACATCCACCAAAATGTAATTCAGAAAGAGTAAAACAATATATGAAATATGAGAATACCTTGGACATTAAAGATTTTAAATTCCCAATGCCACTAACAGATATTCCTAAATTTGAGAAAAAGAATAATCTTTCTATTAATGTATATGGATTAACGGATACAAACAAAGTTCAAATATTAAAAATTTCAAACAACTATAAAAATGAAGAAACACACATTGACCTTTTATATTTTAGTGTTGGAAAGAATTCACATTACACATACATCAATAATTTATCAAGATTAATCTCTTCTCAGGTATTCAGAACAGCAAACAAAATATATCCTTGTAAGCGATGTCTTAATTCATTTCATACAAAAGAACGATTAGAACAACATTCAAAATATTGTAGTAATCATAAATCAGCTGTAATTACAATGCCTAAACCTGGTGAAAAGATTTATTTTGAAGATTATAATAAATCTATCATGCACCCATTTGTGATATACGCTGATTTTGAATGTATCCTTAAAAAGATAAATACTGCTTCTCCTAATCCAAAAGAACCATATACAAATAAATATCAAAAACATATTCCTTGTGGTTTTTGTTATTATATCAAATCATCTGTTGGAGAAAAGTATAACAAACTTGAACATTATCGTGGAAAAAATGCTTCACAAGAGTTTGTAAAACGATTAGAAAAGGATTGTATAAGACTCACTAAATTAATGAAAGAAACAAATGAACCGATGAAATTAACCAAAGAAGAAAAATTAGAATTTAGAATGAACAATATCTGTCATATTTGTGAGGGGGAAATTAAGGAGTTTAAAGTTAGAGACCATTGTCATCTTACTGGTAAATATAGAGGTCCCGCTCATTCCTGTTGTAATCTTAATTATAAATTACCTTCTTTTATTCCAGTCTTTCTTCACAACAGCGCCAACTATGATACACATCTATTTATAAATGAACTTTCAAAAACACCAGGGAATATTTCTGCTATAACAAACACAAGTCAAAAGTATATTTCATTTTCAAAAATGATATTCACAAAACCTATAACTCGTATTAGGTTTTTAGATTCTTACAAGTTTATGGGAACACCACTAGCCTACCTCGCATCAAATCTAAGCTCCACGGACTCTTTTCCAAATCTTAATTCATTCTTTCCAAAAGAGGAAATTCTCACTAAAGAGGAAATTCAGATTAAAGAGAGAATTCAAAGTAAAGAGGAAATTCTAACTGAAGATGAAATTCTAATTATAAAGAAAATTCGAACTAAAGAGGAAATTCAGATTAAAGATGAAATTCTGATTAAAGAAGGAATTCTTACGAGAGAGGAAATTCAAACAAGGAATGAAATTCAAAGTAAAGAGAAAATTCTTACAAGTAAGGGAATTTATCCTTATGATTATATGGATTCATTTATGAGATTTAAAGAAACACAACTTCCTTCAAAAGAAAGTTTCTATAATAACCTTTATGAAGAAGAGATAAGTGATAAGGAATATAAACACGCACAAGAAATATGGAAAATATTTAAGATAAAGAACCTTGGAGAATATCATGATTTATATCTAAAAACAGATGTTTTATTGTTAGCTGATGTGTTTGAGGCTTTTAGAACACTCTGTCATAATAAAAATTGTTATGGATTAGACCCTGCCCACTATTTCACAGCTCCTGGTTTAGCTTGGAGTGCAATGTTGAAAATGACAAAACAAGATATAGATTTAATCAGTGATGTTGATATGCTTTTGATGATTGAGAAGTCCAAGAGAGGTGGAATATCACAAGTATGTTCAAAAAGATATGCTAAAGCAAATAATAAATATCTTCCAAATTATAATAGTGAAAAAGATAGTAATTATTTGATGTATTTTGATGCTAATAATTTGTATGGATGGGCAATGTCTCAATCTCTGCCTTATGGTAAATTAGAGTGGGTGGAAGAAAAGGATTATGAAAAGGCTTTGATGAATATTGTTATTTCTTCTCAAGAGGAATTGAATGACGAAGAAGAAGGTTATTATTTTGAAGTTGATTTGAGGTACCCGAGTGATCTTCATAATAAGCATAAAGATCTTCCTTTTGCATGTGAGAAAGAAACTCCAAAGAAAGAATGGTTAAGTGATTATCATAAAAGTTTTAATATTAAAGGTAAATCAACAGAAAAGTTATTAACAACATTCTATGATAAAGAGGGATATGTTTTGCATCAGAGAAGCTTAAAACAGTTTTTGAGAGAAGGATTGAGAGTAGCTAAAATTCATAGAGTTTTAAAATTTAAACAAAGTCCTTGGGTGAAAAAGTATATTCAATTCAATACAGATATGAGAGCAAATACAAAAGTAAAATTTGAAGGGGACTTTTATAAATTAATGAATAATGCTGTATTTGGAAAGACTATGGAAAATGTTAGAAACAGACAAAACATTAGATTCGCAACATCTTGGAAAGAAGCTTCGAGATTGATAAATAAACCAAGTTTTGAGAGAGAAGAGGTTTTTTCAGAGAACTTTTCTGCAATTCATATGAAAAAGGAAAGTATTGTAATGGATAAACCAATTTATATTGGAACAGCAGTTCTTGATTTATCAAAGATATTGATGTATGATTATTTGTATAATGACTTAAAGAAAGAGTATGGTGAAAATGTTTCATTGTTGTATATGGATACTGATAGTTTTATCTTAGATATAAAAACTGATGATGTTTATGAAGATATGAAGAAAAATATTGGAGTATATGATACAAGCAATTTCAGCAAGAAGAGTGAGTTATTTTCCAAAAAGAATGAAAAGGTTATTGGTAAGTTTAAGGATGAGTTGGGTGGAAAAGTAATGAGTGAGTTTATTGGATTGAGAGCAAAGGCATATGCTTATAAGTATGGTGAACAGATTGATAAGAGGTTAAAGGGAATAAAGAAATATGTAATAAAGAAATCAATAACTTTTAGAAATTATTATAATTGTTTGATGAATAAGAAAGAAGAATATAGGAAAATGAATACAATAAAAAGTTATAAACATAACATATATAGTGAAGAAGTAAATAAAAAGGCATTAGGAGCCTTTGATGATAAGAGATTTATTTTAGATAATGGAATAGATTGTGTTCCATATGGATATTGTATGATAGAGTGTATAAAATAGATTATGTTTTAACGATGGGAAGATGGGTTAGGGTTTTTAAGGGCTACCGCCGCTTTTTCACAATATATAAATGGTTAAACCAAGTATTAATCAAACTAAAGAGTGGAGAAAATCTCAGTCTTGGTATATAAATGGAAAACATAATGAATGTGAAAAATATCAAATAAGTCTTATTGAAAAAATAACTAAAACAAAGGTAAATAAAACAAATAAGCGAATTAATTTAAAAACTAGTAAGTTAGAGGATGTAAAGAAAAAAATGAATATCCTTGAATGGACTGAAAACTTTGATGGTTATCAATTGAACAATGAAAAAACAATTTACTATAATCTCAAAATGATATGTGGCTCAGGAGGTGGTCAGATGAGAGCATTAAGAGAAGTTTATCATTTCGTAATGGCACAAATGGGGTATCTTAAAAAATATAAAGATTCAAATGTTTTGTTTGTCAATATTTTAGATGGGGATTATTGTGCAAAGAAAATTAAACTATTGAAGGAATTTGAGAATGAACAAATCTTTATAGGTTCAATGAGTGAGCTGTTCAACCCCCAGGTGTTCAATTCAATGAGGTTCAACCTCCAAGTTAAAAGGGGAGACAAATAAATATACCTTGGGATAAAAAGGGGATTTATTTTTAGGGAAAAAAAATATAAATCGCTGAAAATCCCCCATTCATTTACATGGGGCAAAGTGAGCCAGAATCAGTATTCTTACCCTACTCCTCTCGGACTAACGCCGGGAACCAGTCACGGGTGGACCTTTCGGTCTCACCGCGATCGAGCCAATCAGCCCCCGCGTGGGATAGGGTTGCTCGCCAAATACGACCTACCTAAGTACCCACGCGGAGGGTAGACCGGGCGATCGCACCTCGCCGCAGGTCGACTTCGGACACGGGCCACTTAAGCGACCCGTTCCGCACTATCAGAACAACCGAGCGGTGTTATCGTCGACCCCGACGGCTCGACCAACCATCGGGCGCATTCAGCCCACCACCAACCCCCCACGTGAAGCAAGATGAGGACTCAATAGAGGAAAAGACGAAGCGAAGCGGGAGAACAGTTCAATACAAAAGCACATTTATTCGCGGCACACGGGAAACACACATATTCAATTCCACCAAAAGCACACAAAAAAAAGAAAACACAATTCCATTTACACAAAAAGCAAATATAAAAGCGAAACACAATGCAGAGCCAACACCGACCACCGAGCACACGGCAACACCCACACAATTCCACTTCACAGACGGCGCCGACAACACATACCCAAAAACCAAGGAAAAGAAACACCCCCAAGGATGAGGCGGGCCTGAGGCCGAGACCGGGCCGCGCCCACCCGCCCGGCGATGAGACGCGGAGCGGCGACGGCGCCCCACTCCGCGGGCCTCGCGGACAGCGCCCGGCAGGGGGTGGGAAAGGGGGCCCCTTTGGTCGCACCATCCCAGCGCGGGGGGAAACAGGAGGGGGCCGCCGACGCCCGGGGTATAGAGGATCTTTATTATCCCTGGTGTGCGTCTCCACCTCGGCCAGGACGCGCTGCCGGCCTCCCTCGGGCGTGCAGCTCCTGGCACCGACGCGAGCACCCCCTCGTCCGCCCCCGCCGCTGCCGCCTCTCCGCCTCTGGACTCTCCACCCTGGACTCTTCTTTGGGCTCTCCTCGTTCGACTTTCTTCAGCTTCTCCAGCTACTGCAGGCTTCGGGCTCCAGACTTCCACACTGCTCTGACTGACGAACACCGTCCTTTTATCCCCCCGTAGCTTCGCCTTTTACCCCCTCCCTTTGACCTTTCACCTCGCTCCCCATTGGCCCGAGAAAAAGTGGGCGTGAAGGCTTTTTGATCCACAAATTTGCATATATCGATCGTTCTGGAGGCGGGGCCAAATCGCCCCTCGCTCACCGATTGGACGGCAAAAAGTGGGCGTGTGTCGTTTTTGATCCGTTTTTGAAGCACAAAATCCATGATTTTGTACACGCTGTTCAACGTGCGCCCTGCACGAGTCCAACACCGGTACCCACAGCGGGGCAAGAACGGTGGCGATGCTACGGTTGCGAGGTGTGACGTGAAGGTCGTGGCGGTTGTGGTGAAGCGGCGTTGTGGTTGGTGGTTGATGTTGTGGTTGTGGTGGTAATCATGGCGGTTGGTCCAAAATAAAGATAGTAAAAGAAAAACGGCTATCCTGAAGAGTCGCAGCTCGCATAAATGACATGTATTCCCACTAGACAACGGGTTTGGGCCTAACTACACATGCACTTACCGAGATACCTCACCTAAGGGACCTGAATGGTGGTTTGCGAATTTGGTAACCACAACAATATATATATATATATATATATATATATATATATATATATATATATATATATATATATATATATATATATATATATATATATATATATATATATATATATATATATATATATATGGAACCTGACTCTCATTCCTTCAGGAACAACCCATTAATTCTTCTTCTTCTTCATCAAAATATCTTCCTATTTTTTCACAAGATTTATTTCACAAAACCTCTTCACTCCTAAACATTTAGTTCATCCAGTCTCCTCTTTCACCTTTCGCCAAATTGTCATCCATGCCTTCAAGCAAAAAGTTTCTCACCACCATTCCACCCACGAAGTCTGTTGCAGGTTATCCAGTCTGGGAATCCTGAGAAGTCCATTTTTCAGAGGTTGTGTGTGCACTATAATAATTTCCCCTTCACATCCATTCATGGTGTCAAACCCCTCCTTCACCTTTTTCACAAAATATACATTTTTTTTTCTCCATTTTTTCTGTATGGTGTTTCCTGTCCCTTTTCTCATCAGACTTAGCTCTTCTGCTTTCTCTCCTCTTTGCTTTCATGGTATGATTTGTGTCAAGCACACACAACTTGTTGTAAAGTTGTTGGGAATTTCATGAATCCCAAAACACTTCAACTGGTAGGGCATCAATATCCTGGAGCTGCACGACATTTGTCAGAAAGGATATGTCTGCAACTTTCTTGTCACCACTTCTCTCAGGAGTGTTGAAAGGACATTTTAAAGCTTCTGAGTTGTCTTTTGTTAAGACATGATCTCAGGCTAGTAGTGGAGCTGTTACACACACATGGACATACAGACAAACATTCCCAACACAAAACAAGACTTGAACGAGACAAACAGCCACTGAGCTTGTGGGGATGTGCCGTCACTTCCCAGAGTTCTCTGGGTACCAGCGACGTCACAACAATGGTACCGCCTTTCTCACCACACGCAGCGGGGCATTTTCGAAGGAGGAATTTCCTCCTCCCCATGGCTGCCAACCTATGGGGATTGTCCATTCTCTTAACCTTTTAAATGCTGAATGTCAAGCAAAGAAGCAGCACATACCATTTTTAAAGTCTTCACTATGATTCAACCAGGGTTTTAACCACTAACTTCCCAGAGTTGGAAATGATGCTCTAATCTTTCAATACAGGTCCATCTTGTGCAGTACGAGTATGCAGATCCCATGGTTGAAGCAAAAATGGGCAGGGTGCTAGTCTGGTGAAAATGGACACATTTTTCATAAAAGGGGTGCATTTTCACAAAAGTGGAATGTTATGATCAGTTCATCTTTCCATCATACATACTTCCACCAAGTTTAATTCAAATCTCTTCAGCCATTCTCAAGTGATCGCTGTCATGAAAAACCTATCATGGATGGATGCACGGCTATGATATCACAGACGGACACACAGCTATCAATTCATTGCTGGTGTTACGGCCAGGGGTTTGAGGTTCGCCATGAGGGGAAGCACTCGAGTTCGTCCCAAACTCCTGGTCCTGAGGCCACCAGTCACGGATAACTCTGTAGCCCGGTGGGTTGTTAAGCAAGCACGAACGCCGATTGGTACTGCCAACTGCGATCGGGTGTCACTACTTCACGTGGGTACCTTGCCTTTGTACGACTGCACCAAGCGAGTTTTGTGCCCTCAACGCACACCCAGCTTACTGTCGAGCAATAGAGTGTGTGCGCTGGCTAATAAGAGAAAATCCTGTTGGGTGGAACTTCCTGGTTAACACTATGTGCGGACTATGCTGGATCAATGAAGGAAAGGACGCGATAAACTGGGTACATTCATAATCGTAACAAAGTTTATTTAAAGCAAGAGCGAGAAAAGGTATGTGAAACAATAAGTTTAGGTTTGAATTGACAGCAATATTTGTACAGCAGGTGAAAGCAAGGATTGGTGTGGTGTGGCAAAAGAAATGCAATTATTTACAAAAGCGGAGACAGTGCAGAGCTAACCCATTCTGATCTTATACAATCTTAACTCTTATTAACATGACAGGCACCATCAGAATCACTCCCGAAGAAAGTTTGAATGGCAAAGAAGACGAGAAAAAGTACTAGGTGTTTGCAACGTCTTCCATTCCAGGTGAGGCCAACGGACCTACACACTCCCAGTCGCTGAGGAGGGGGAAGAGGGGGGAGGAAAGCTGAGGGTGTCTGTCTTTCGTGGTTGGGGGTGGTGCGGTGATGTGCAGGTGATGTGCAGGTGAAGTGTGGAGAGGAAGGTGTAAAGTTGTGGATCAAGGGACATTGGAAATAAAGTAAAGAACGTTTGAGAAGATGTTTGTCAAGTGAAGTATTAAGAGGTCTGTACGTGTAAATGCCCAGGTTGTCTAATGCAGCGCTCTGTCTCGCAGCCGGCTCCTCTAACCATCCCGCACTCTGCTCCGTGGATTCCGTCTCACTCCGTTCTGTTCCGGCAACCAGAAATGCACCAACCAACCGAGCCGAGCTGAGCCAGAGAACCGAGAGTAACGTAACGCTTGCCATAAAATTGAGCGAACCTCGTGTGGGGAGCCAGCCCTTTATAACCCCCTCGTGGGGGCATTGCTTGGGAGTGGATCAGGCGGAGCAATGGGTGTTTTCCAGTGCCCTCAGTGGTGTGTGGACCATTACCACGTTGTTGGCCCCGCCCATTCAATGGTTCGGCAGCGGGAATGGCCCAATTTGTCTTCAGCCCTCGCCACGCGACACAGCTCCGAGATTATTGTGGGGCGGATTACTTGCGCACTTCGACCCTGAAAGTGCTCCGAACATGCAATGAGGACCACAATTGAGCAGAGCGTCAGGGATACTTACTCAATGTTGAATAGGGTCTCGTGCATGCTTGTGTCCAATTTTCGATGCGAGAATGTCCAGACCCAAGCACCGCCAATGGTGTGCAACGCTCCCCCATCCCTGTTGGTCGCAAAAGGTGGTGGTGGTGGTGGTCGTCTGGTGGCCGTTGCCAAATGATGACATCAGCAGAGCAGTGAGCTTTTGGTGTGGTGATTTTTGGTGGTTGTTAATGGCGAGTATTATTTTTCGAGCGAGCTGGCGATGTGGTTTGTTGGTGTGGGGATTATTTTGAAGGCGTCTTGTTGGTATGTGAATTGTTATAGCTTTGGGTTTTGCGTATGGTGAGGGTTGAGGTGTTTGGCTTGTTGGATTATTCTGTGTGATTTGAAGGGTTTTGGCAAGCTTATGCAAATGACTTGCCCCTGTTGCTGTGGTCTGCATCCTTGCGTTATAGAAAGCTTGTGTGTGCAGCGAAGTAAAATAAAGAATGAGAAGAAAGTTCTACATAAAGCCCATGCAATGCATATAACCCATGACACATAAGGGAAGTACTCGCTCGAGCGAATACCAATGACATAACTGTCTCGGGAACCGCTGTATGTTGTGTGCCATTTCCTTGGGGGGGGGGGAGTGCTGGTTTCTGAGAGCCATAACACTATTATGCAACCCACGCTCTTTGAATTTTGCCCTGCATCATTAAGATGGTATTGCATAGCCGCTGCCTCCTGCCTCCTTCACCGATAGCGAGTCGTCACATTCCGAGTGGTGACAAATCAATCCTACCCGGTTTCATTGGTGTAAAGACCACTGCAACCCTCTTTCCGCGATGTTGAACGTTGCTACAATGGGCTCGAGTGATGGTTAATTTTCATACTCTGATACGTGATGTGTCTCTTTTTGAATCAATTTGTAATTTATCCATTTACTTGGTTTTAATGTCATTTTTGCTATTTTATATTATTTTTTCTATTTCTAATTTTTATTTGTAAAGTTTACTTTAATTTGGCCATTGGCTGCGCGATGGAAGTTTATTTGAAATAAACCTTTATTCATTCATTCATTCATTCATTCATAACCAAATACGAACTGCTGAGGAAGTGATTGCTGCAAAAAGCGTTATGTAATTTTTGAACGATCCCTTTTTCGTACGCTATTTCTCAAGCAATTCTTCATGGATTCATGGATAAATAAACAGATTTTGTTCAGATTTTCATTGACGCATCAAAAAGTGTGCTGTCACTTTTGGTTTTGGTTAGAATCCGAATCCTAAATGATGTGAAATGGTGGAATTTTTGGTAAAAGAAGTTCACGTTGCTCTGGGGGATATGGACGGAGCCTGGATAACGCAGTAACTTGTTTCGGCGGCAAAAATGCGGACATTGTTTCATGTTGAATGTTGTGTGTGTGTGTGTGTGTGTGTGTGTGTGTGTGTGTGTGTGTATATGTGTGTGTGTATGTGTGTGTGTATATGTATATGTATATGTATATATATATGTCATGAATGGTGAATAATTTTGCAACAAAATCGCCTTGAATCCTGAGGAATACAGTTCTGAAAGTGATTTGCATGCGAGATGGAAGTTACAGAAGCGATTGTTTTCCTTTGCATCGAGAGCCATTCTAAAGGACGCAGGGTGGACTCTGCGATGAGCGGGGCGCTTTGCACAGAGGGGCAGTGTGCTCTGCCCCTGTTGGTTATTGAATCTTGGGGTATGGTATGTTCTTGTGCCGAAAATAGAAATATATTCACAAGCTGGATGCTCATGTAGAAACTTGTGAATCAACCAAAATATATTTTGTGTACTTTACTACGATATTGTGGCATGTTTGGAAAACCGTGAGAATTGCAACATAAACCTCTTTTTAAAATGTTAACAAGCAAATCGGTCATTGATCTTGTTATCCTTTGATTATAATTGTGACGTGATCCTCAAAATATAACTTTTGCATTGAGATTTGAATGTATGTTTAATTCTCCGGAGATAGCACTTAAATAAGCCATCACAGTTTAATACTTTTATATGTATATTTATATATATAATATTATATTGCACTATAAGATATTTGATTTGAACCACCATGCCATTCAGACTGCCATCATGGATTACTCAATTGGTGCTGTCTTTCACACCGTTCTACGTGTGACATTGTCCCTTTTTATTTTCAAGACCCTTTCTCCCACACCACGTCTTCGTTTAAGTAATTGGGAGTTTCACCACCAGGTGGCACAAATGAATCGCTTGTGGCATTTGCGTGAGACTCTCCATGAGTTTGACTTCTCGTTGGATGAAAATGCAGATATGAAGGAGCTTCTGCTGCAGTGTGTGAGCGGCCATGCACTCAACTCTACAGAGGTCTGCGTTGATCGGAAACGTGATGTGCTGCCATTAATAGGATGGCACACTAGAACAACAATGAGGATACTTTGTAAGAGTGTTGGTTTGCCACGAATGGTCATGTGCTTTGCCTTTCTGATCAGATGTGTAGTGTGTTTACTACTATTCCATGCAAGTGTGCGCCGTTTCTCTGTCGTTTGTGTCGAATCTTTATCGTCTAGCTCTAATTGCCACCACTCAAAGTAGGTTTTTTTTTTCTGTGACTATTCATGATTTCAGGGACGTCGGTTCTTTGTCTTTATCCTCGGATTGAATGTGGAGATGCCAAAGATTGTGCATTTGGCTGTGAAGAAGCAGCTACCCGTCTTCTCAAAGTGAGTAATGTGCTGTTGAGTTGAAGGGTCGGTTCATCATCTGCACCATCTGCCCCATCAATAACGTTAAAACCATTTTATCTCACTGTGAAAGGGCTAACTTCCATTTCTTATGGTGCAAAATAATTACTCTCATAATGCTGATAAACAAGGTGCTTAAAGTTTGCACCGAATGAAAATACGTTTTCTCTTTCCTAATATTAATGTGGGTGGACAAGATGGATATGGAAGGAAACTCTCAGGAGAGAAAAATGGAAATTTGGAAGGAGCAGAGCTTGGGGTGGGGTGGCAGTATGGGATGGTTCACGAAGGTCGAAATGATTTTGGATTGAGGACGATCTGAGATGGTGGTGAGCAGCTGTCTTGAAGACCCGGAGGCATTGTATCTGGATGAGGGATTTATCTGAGTGGGCTTATCTCCAGGCCAGGAAGAGACAAAGGAAAATGGCAGCACGCACACAGTGAGAATGAAAAATGGTTGAATACAGAAGGGAGAGCATGACGAATATACCATAGTTTACAGAAGCTGTCACATGGAGAGATAGTGTGACCACAGTACATGGGAATAATGAGAGATTATGAAAGGATAAGATTTTCTAAATAGTTTTTGAAGGGGGTAGAGAGCAAAGATGGGTGTAGAGAGGAGCAAAAGAGAGCAGTTGTGCAGTACACGTAGATCATGGGTGACGTCCTAATATTGCCCGAACAAGTAGCACGATATTGAATATGAAAAGACTTCCGAATTGATATTGCGTACAGTAATAGACGCACTAATGTTTGGCAAGATTTTAACGGACTGTACCGGCAGGAGGAAAGAATTAATCTGATCGGCAGAACTTAACTTTAGAAGAACGAAGCCACGTCCAATCGCTTTGAACTGGAACTGGAAATTTCAAGTTTGTCATTAGTTTTCTACAATTCCTGAGATGTCTTTTGCATGAATTTCTAACCGCAACTTTGTTTAATGAAATGCTTGGAAAGTGAAATAAAAGTTTGTGTAAATGTGAACCTCTAGGAACACGGTGGAGCATTGTGCTGACGTCTACTTCCGAGCCTGGCAAAAGGCCAGCGGAGACCACTTGCGGGTATGCTTTGGACTTTCGCGATACGAGTAAATTAAATCTTCCATGAATAAGTTTATTTGCATTGATGGGATCGGTTAATGTTCTCATTAAAGAACTTCCTTCATAATTTTGAGGTCACGTATCCTTACCAAATGTGAGCTCAACCACCTATGAGCAGTGTTCTACTGATTTTGTTGCATTTCATATCTGAGGAATGTTTTGGTGCAATGATGTTGCACCTGTATGAACACTGAAACCATGCTGCCAAATGGCTTCTTATGAAAGCAGGTCATCGAAGAGCATTGTCTGCAGAACCTGATGGAACATGGCATCTTCCTTCCTCGGGGGAAACTCAACACCAAAGTCAGACAGGTCGTGAAATCGGCATTGCTTGACAATGATGTTTATTCCCCACTTCATGACCACAGATATGTATATTCATCGTTTGGTACTCTCCACAATGTTACGAGTTTGTGTTGCATTTTAAATTTTGATCTCGATTCTGTTGTGGTTGGCTTGCAGCAATTTTTAATACAAAAGGGGCCATGTACAAAAATTTAAGTTAACTTGGAGGAAATGCAACAAATGAATAGTTTGCAGGATCGATTGGAAAAGGAGGGCAGTGAAACTTTGAAGGACAGGGTCATAAAGGGAAAGGGATGAATTGGTAAAATAATAAAAGCCTTGGGTACTGGGAGTTGGAGGAGGACATGTTCTGGCTCGAGCCTTTAAGAGAAGGGGTGCAAGCAGGACTGGGAAGTGTTGAGCATCAAGGTGATGTATGGTGCAGCCAGTTGAGGGAGAGCAGGGTGGTGACCGGAGTGGAGTGACCGTGAGCTGCACGAGGTTTAGTTTCCAGGTCATGTCCTGGTTCCCAAAAGGAGAGCACCACTTGGCTCCTTATGTGCATGGCTGTTCTCGTTGCCTGTATGGCTCACGTGTTTGAGGTGTGCGTTGTATGAGCGAGACGAAGCTGCTGCCATCATTCATGCCTTTGAATGGATGTGCTTGCTATTTCCATATTTTATTCTTCCCTGCACAAGTTGGTCCTGCTGTTCCCCATTTGCTCCCCTCTGTAAGTTATCAAACCCCTGCCCATAGAATAAGTTAAGGGGGAAAAACGGCCATTCTGTTTCCTCTTACTTTGAGCTCTGTAGTGAGTTCACACACGTTCTTTGTGTAAACTGTACTTGGTCTTACTCTGCCTCGTTTGAAATTATTATTGTGAAATTGCTTGTTTGTTCATTGGGTGTTGCTTTCTTGCTCGGTCATTTTGGTGCAAAGCGACGCTGGGGTAGCCTGAGGCTTGACCGGTCTCGTACACATTACAATCGTATATGTCTGTTGTGTATGTTGATCAATTAATATATAAATTATATTGAACCAATGAAAATAATTTTCCTCATACCATGTGACCAAAGGAATATGTTTAAACACAAATTCCACTTCGTATCGTGGGAGAAAAGCCTCCTTTACAAACCAAACTTTAATTTGAATTCTTCAATTCCCTCATTCATTGATTGATTCATTCATTACTTTTGTCTACAGCCTGTGGCTGCGAGTTGCATCATTGCTCGGAATGGAGCTGTGCCACTGATGCAGTGCACCTGTAGGTTAGAACAGGGATTTGGAATTAGGTCAGGGTACTGGCGATAGCTCACCTACTTTTTTGCGAATGACAAAGTGAGGTTTGCAACCTCCAACAAGTAAAGCTCGTATGCGGGACGCCCAGTGTAACGTCCATCCGATGGACTGCACACGCATTGATGATGAATTGCTCTGCCAGCTGAACACCATAATGGCAGTTTGTAGCTGGGCTGACATTCAAACCCAGGATAGGCCACCCATTTAATTTCTCTCCAATATTATCAAAATGATAATTTTCATGTATTTTATGGTGGTATTTTTTATTGATTGGATAGCCAGTGTTGATGCTATGCTATACTTTGCAATTTTGCACATCGGCTACTCGTGATCACACTGGCCAACAAGTCATTTTCATCAGATGCAATTATAGGTGGGATAGATATCTCTTGGGACGCCGATTCCGAATCTGTTTTGGTTTTCCTATAGCACGTCTAGTTTTCGTGATGAGACCAATCAAACTTGCAAGGTTATATTGCCTTAATTGTAATTAAGGCAATATAACTTTTCAAATCGGGCTATAACCTTTCAAGATAACCTTTCTAACATCAGTGCCACAAAATTGAAGTGGGGAATCTTTGAAGGGCCCCAAATCAGGGAGGTTCTGCAGGATGAAGGCTTTGAAGAAAGCCTCACTGTCTTTGAACTAAAAGCTAAGCAGGCTTTCAAATGGATCTTGGGCAACCACAAGTCTCCTGCGCACAAAGATGGAGTCCAGAAACTGCTCGACACATATCATAAAATGGGCTGTTTTTTTTTGTCAACATGAAGTGATATCTCTGGAGAATTAAACATACATTCACATCTCAAACGACACATTTTTTTACATTCACATCTGGGTTTCCTTCCTGAAAACCTTGGCGCGGTGAGTGACGAGCAGGGGGATCATTTCCATCAAGACATTCAGGCGATGTAAAATTACTACCAAGGTTTCTGGCATGATCGTATGCTGGCAGATTTCTGCTGAATTTGAAATATCGCATCAATCCAGGCAAAGTTTCCAAAAGAAAATCGTACTTGCAACGTTTTTGAAGTTGTTGTACATTTCTTTTTTCATAACTGCGTACTGTATAAATTTAACCAAGTACAGTGTGGCCCCACTGTCACGCGATCGTTGAGGTCCATAAAATGTCATCGCGAAAAAAGCGGGGTCGCGCTAAATCGGGATTCAAGAAAATCGGCTTTCAAACTGAACCAATGTTGACCTGACATCCTAAAACACCCCAATTTTCACCCTATTTGACCCGTTTTTTGCACGTTTACCTTCTTGCAAGTAAATTATCTTTGAATTAAAGAATTCCCCAACTAAATCGTTGTTACAGTAGAAATGAAAACACAAATTTATTGTTAGTAAAACTTTTTAATAAACAAAACAACGAATAAAAACATTCAAGAATATTAGCAATCATCATTTACAGGTTATTTCTTAAAAAAGTGATCGAGTGTTCCTTGCTTGAACATAACATGTCGCTGGCTGTGAGCGAAATCTAGAATGCTTCTGAGTTGGAGGATTTTTATGTGGTCCACCTTCTGGGTCTCCAGCCAATGGAGGCTAGCCTTGAGGTGTTCAATGGCTTCAGACATTTTTGGGGGTGGGGGTGGAGGCTCGTCATTATCATGTTCTTGTGGCTCGAGAACCGGTACACTTCCCTCCGCCGGTGCTATAGTTACGTTACGGACGATCTCGGCGTTCGTCAGGTGCTCATATGTTGGGCATTCGTCGGTGGCAGAGTGCCACTGGCGTAGCTCTTCTTTACTCCATTCAGACAGCTTCTCTGCCTCATGCACATCTTCCTCTGTGAAGCCTTACAAATCTGGCTTGTCATCATAATCTTCCGTTGTGGATTGGCATGATGAAAAGGCTGGCTCCAGACACTTCAACGAGCATTTCTCTGCACATGACGAGCTGACTGCTGCCCAGGCTTTCCCACCTAAGTGGCAAAGTTCTTTCATGTTCAGGCTTTTCAGTTAGGCTTCAAGCATTGTTGAGTCGTCTAAAATACTATGAATTAATTCCCGTCTGTAATTTTGCTTGAACACGGAGATGATCCCATGATCTAGGGGCTAGATCTTGGATGTCGTGTTCTTGGGGAGGTAAGAAACTCGGATCTTTCCGTCACGGCTTACGAGGTTGGCAGCTGGCGGATGAACGGGACAGTTGTCAAGCAAAAGAAGAGATTTGGATTCTAACTTTTGCTTACGCAAATGAGTGCGGATGACAGGGACAAAAGTTTTGTGAAACCAATCCTCAAAGATGACACTTGTCATCCAAGCATTGCTGTTGTGCGTGTACTTGAACGGTAACGACTTCATGTTGACATGGTGGAAACAGCGGGGCGAGCGAGATTTGCCAATCATGAGCGGATTTAACTTGTGCGTTCCAGTCTTGTTTACACAAAACAACAACGTCATGCGATCTTTGCGTTGTTTGAACCCCTCACGTCAGTGGCTTCATCTTTGCGAGCCAGTGTATGGTCTGGGATCATCTTGTAGCAGAGGCCTGTTTTGTCACAGTTGTACACTTGTTCTTCCACGTAGCCACCTTCTTCTAAGAGAGTTTTTCGTTCAGCTGGGTATTCGCTGGTGGCGGTACTGTCGACTGAGCGAATTTCTCCTGACACTAACACTTGAGAAATCCCGTGACGGCGTTTAAACCAGTCTAGCCATCCATTGCTAGATTTGAACTGTGAAGTTTCTCTGTTGATCTGCTTGTCAAACTTCTCGGCTTGAGCTTTGAGAATAGGACCGGAAATTGAAAGGCCTTCTGAGCGAGTTTGAACGAACCACTCGTACAGGGAGTCATCGAGACTGACATCTTTGGCCGTCTTCAGGCGTTTGGCTTTTAGTCCTGCTTCTTCTTCAACTTTGCAAAGCGACTCGCGTAACTTTTCTTTTCGAGATTTCCAGCCGGTATCCAGTGTTGATTCTGGTATCCCGAGGTCTCGTGCAACTTGAGTTTGAAATTTAGTCTTGATCGCGTCAAGTGCGTGAAGCTTATCTTTCACAGAAAAAGATTTTCTTTTTCTAGCAGTTTGTTTCATTTTGATAAAAAAAAAGAAGGAAAGAAAACACGAAATGAACTCATCAAAAAACTTTTCAGTTCCGGAAAGAGCAAAAAAAAGGTCCAATGACTCATCGCGTAATATCTGATTTCGCGTTAAATCGGGGTTTCACTGTACATGGTGTGTGTAACATTTATGGGAATTATACCGAAAAATGAATTTGAAGTCCTGGTGAAATAGATGTGCTATACAGTTAGCACATGGGCAACAGTGTATGCAAACCAGCAGGGTCATTCTGATTGGACAACAGCTGATTAAACCAGCTGATGAAACAAAGCAACACATGGGGCATTGAAAGCCTCAAATGAGCGATATTGGGCATGTCAAAACATACCCACACGAGAATGAGTGTTGTTGCTTGACCTCTGCCAGGCATGGCATCATCCGATTTGAGAGGGGTAGACCATAGGCTAGGTCTGGCCATGTAAATGGTCAATGGGAGGTAATGGGCTGTACTTTGAATGTAGAGGGAGACAGACACACGCACAGCATGCTCAAGCAGAGAGATTTCCTACAAGTTCAACATTGCTCCGCAAACGCTGCTCATGGCACTTGAGAGTTGGCATTCGTTAAGGTGAAAATCTTGGGGCTGGGCCTAACCACGTTGTAGCATGGCAGGAACAATGAGATGTGCATCCTTTATCCAGGGTGTGCAAGCTTTGGCATGGAGCACCACTACCAGGATCGCTATTCATTGCTCCCTGTTACGAGATGAGATCCCTCTTTTGTTTAAAATTCTCATGCGAGCTTCCTTTTGAAGCCATTGTGTCCTGTTGCGTCTTTCACCCTTTTCAAAGAGTGCCATTGAGCCTCAGCTCTCCATGGTACAGGACTCGAAGTTGATTTTGGAGTGGGGGGGGGGGGGTAGGCGCGCATGGCAAACCTTACATTTCTAAGCCCACTAGAAAATAAAAATGTCGGGAACTGTATTTTCTAATAAATACTAAAATACGGAGCGTTTAACACGCAGTTTTATTTTTATATTTTCCGGCCTTTACATATGTCAACCTTCCACATTCACTCCCATGTTAACTTTCATCAACTGAAAAGGTTAGGAAGTGCTTCATGCGCACCTTTTGATCGGTTAAGTATAGCTGGCGATATCATTCCACCCAGGCTGATGTTTCTCTCTTCACAAAAAAGATTGTGATTATTTGAAGAAGTCTGCGCTCATATCACTTCAACTGTGAGATGACAATGCAGACATGTGTTGAGGCCTGTTCAAGGATTTTTCACATTTCCCCGCTGACAAGATCATCAAGTTTCACCCTGTGGAAAATCCCCAGGTGTATTTATTTTTGGCGCGCTGCTTAAAATAGTTGCAGATGCGACTGATGAATGACTCCACATTATACTGTGGAGGATGGACACTCCATATTATACACCTCATTGGTCCTGCTAGCTTTGTCTTGTTATTGTCGTACCATGCCAATTCGATCAGTTCAAAGGAGGAAAAGGCGATGCTTTTTTTTCTTCCTGCTTTTCCTCCTCTTCCTATTATCAATGCATTCTGAAATGCCTTTCTTTAAAAATCCACGAAAGGGCTGGCAGGTACGGGAGGTTTTGGACTGCTGGCCCGTTTATTGAATGTTCTGCAAAGTTTTAGGTGGCCATTTTTATTGTCATATGTCACATTGTATTGTACGGCATTCTTTTTAATAAGTCAGACTTAATGAAGTGGGTCAAAAATAAAGTAAATAAAAGGTGAAAATCAATTGCCAACTTTTTGTATACAAAGTCTTGGCTCGTGGAAAAGCGAGTTGACAGATTGTGGAAGCAACATAAGCAGCATCGAGGCAACATATTGTTGCGGATTTCGCGCCCGCCGGCGTGCGACGGCCACGTAACTCGAATCGAGGCACGTCGCCCACCGGACGGACAATCCAGTCGTGACCCTCTCGGACTAACGCCGGGAACCAGTCACGGGTGGACCTTTCGGTCTCACCGCGATCGAGCCAATCAGCCCCCGCGTGGGATAGGGTTGCTCGCCAAATTCGAACTACCTAAGTACCCACGCGGAGGGTAGACCGGGCGATCGCACCTCGCCGCAGGTCGACTTCGGACACGGGCCACTTAAGCGACCCGTTCCGTACTATCAGAATAACCGAGCGGTGTTATCGTCGACCTCGACGGTTCGATTAATTATCGGGCGTATTCAGCCCACCACCAACCCTTTACGTGAAGCAAGATGAGGGTTCAATGGGGGAAAAGACGAAGCGAAGCGGGAGAACAGTTCAACAATAAAGCACATTTATTCGCGGCACACGGGAAGCACACAAATACAATTCCACCAAATGCACACAAAAAAAGAAAACACAATTCCATTTACACAAAAAGCAAACATAAAAGTGAAAACACAGTGCAGAGCTAATACCGACTACCGAGCACACGGCAACACTTATACAATTCTACTTCACAGACGGCGCCGACAACACATACCCAAAACCAAGGAAAAGAAATACCTCAAGAATGAGGCGGGCCTGAGGCCGAGACCGGGTCGGGCCTACCCGTCTGGTGATGAGACGCGGAGCGGCGATGGCCCCGCAACCCGCGGGCCTCGTGGACAGTGCCTGGCAGGGGGTGGGAACGGGGCCCCCTTGGTCGCACTATCTCAGCGCGGGGGGAAACAGGAGGGGGTTGCTGATGCTCGGGGTATAGAGGATCTTTATTATCCCTGGTGTGCGTCTCCACCTCGGCCAGGTCGCGCTGCCGGCCTCCCTCGGGCCTGCAGCTCCCGGCACCGACGCGAGCACCCCCTCGTCCGACTCTCTTCAGCTTCTCCAGCCACTGCAGGCTTCGGGCTCCAGACTTCCACACTCGTCCCCTCCGTTCCGACTCCTTCTCGTTCTCTCCGTTCCGACTCCTTCTCGTTCTCTCCGTTCCGACTCCTTCTCGTTCTCGTTCTCCTTCTCGTTCTGACTCCTTCTCGTTCTCGTTCTCCCTTTTGACTGACGAACACCGTCCTTTTATCCCCCCGTAACTTCGCCTTTGACCCCCTCCCTTTGACCTTTCACCTCGCTCCCCATTGGCCCGAGAAAAAGTGGGCGTGAAGGCTTTTTGATCCACAAATTTGCATATATCGATCGCCCTGGGGGCGGGGCCACCCGCCCCTCGCTCACCGATTGGACGGCAAAAAGTGGGCGTGTGTCGTTTTTGATCCGTTTTTGAAGCACAAAATCCGTGATTTTGTACACGCTGTTCGACGCGCGTTCTGCATGAGTCCAACACCGGTACCCACAGCGGGGCAAGAACGGTGGCGATGCTACGGTTGCGAGGTGTGACGTGAAGGTCGTGGCGGTTGTGGTGAAGCGGTGGTTGTGGTCGGTGGTTGATGTTGTGGTTGTGATCATGGCGGTTGGTCCAAAATAAAGATAGTAAAAGAAAAACGGCTATCCTGAAGAGTCGCAGCACGTATAAATGACATGTATTCCCACTAGACAACGGGTTTGGGCCTAACTACACATGCACTTACCGAGATACCTCACCTAAGGGACCTGAATGGTGGTTTGCGAATCTGGTAACCACAACACTACCCCCTTCCCTTTTTACAGACTCGTCCCGAGTCGTCAAATTTTCGTGTGCCATCATGTGTAGTTTTCCCCTAGTACACTTTACCTACGGATCCCTGAGTGCGACATTCATGGTATTCGTGTCCCCAAAATAAATAACCTGAGGGCTGCGTAACTATCTAAACAAACTCACTCATACGGACGACTTAAATAAAATTGCCGGCGCTAGGACAAACATGCCGGGGGCGCACTCATATGTACAGTACATCTTAACCTTAACTTACAAATTTTATACTAAACCATGGCCCAGGATCACTGAACTCTGCAAAAGAAAAGCAGTTAGCAGGGAGCCAGGCTGCCCACATGCAGTCTCTGGCTCAAAACAATGCAGGTGACAGGGAACGTGGCTGGCTGCTCACACGCAGTCCAAGGCCTTCCCTTTTGAACTGAACTCAGTGAACCACAACGGTGCTTGGGCTGCACAAACGCAGTCTCCGTGCCAGCTCAAGTGGCACACGCAATGAGCACAACGAATGGATGCATGAACGGTTTGAACTGAATGCAGTGAACCACAACGGTGCATGGGCTGCACAAACGCAGTCTCCGTGCCAGCTCAAGTGGCACACGCAATGAGCACAACGAATGGATGGATGGACCCAAACACGGTGCACGGGCCGCCACTGCAGGCCCGTGTTGTAGCTGCCAACAGGGCAGTTCTTGCAGCTTGCAAACTGTTGCCTTGATCCTGGCGCACATGGCAATGAACAGGGGGGGGGGGGGCAAAGCAAAAATTGAACGGGGCTGGTGAACGTGGGCAGTGGGCATGGCATGGCAAAGGCAGCAGGCAAACACAGCCCGCAGAAGAAGGCCGCTGCAGGCAAACACAGCCGGCAGATGAACTGGCCGGCACAGGCCTTGAAGAAAAACAGCCAGCAGATGAACTGGCCGGCACAGGCCTTGAAGCAAACACGGCCAGCCGATGGCACAGGCCTTGCAGCAAAACAACAGCTGCCGATGAAGTTGGCCGGCCTCCGCCTTGAAGCAAAACACGGCCAGCCGATGAAGTTGGCCAGCTCTTGCCGTTCAGTGGAGGTTGGTGGAGGGAGTGCGGTGGTGCTGGCCACTTGGAAGGCGGGCTCGGACCTACCTACCTGTCTCCCTCCCACCTATCGCCTTTGCCTGTCACTGTACATACCCACTCCCTTAATTTGTCAAACCCCAATTTAGCCCCAACTTATTTTTTTTTGTTGTTTTTATTTTTACTCCCCCACAATAAATCGTCCCCTAACCCCCTTTATCGTCCTTGTTCGGCTAACCTATCCTGTCACCTAGCCTACTCCCAAACCCTACGTTCCCTTCCCGGAGGGGAATAAGGGAGAGCTAGCGTCCTGTGTCGAGGCCCAACTCAAGCCTCAGAATGGCCTCCCCAGAGTTCGGCGATCTAACCCAAAGTGGGTCCAGCGGCCCACAACGAGAGAGAGGGGATGGATGGTGCGGAGGGGTACATCTCCTAATCTACCCTAACCATTTAACTGTTAAACTACCCCGGGGCTTTCAACAAGCGCCTCTCGCTTAAACTATTGGTTCTAACAACCCAGATTCCCGTCGCCTGTGTTGGTGTCCTTACAATTTCGGGCCTCGCCCCCCAATTTTCTCTCCGTGCCCTCACACGGTCTCCTGGCTGGGACACGTGGCTCCCTTTGGCAGGCACGACCCTCTGCCGAATCTCCCGCTATGGCACCCCCGGGCACTACACTGCCTCCGAGCCTACCAGCTCCCTAACACCGGGGAGTGCCCCCCATGGCACCTCCCCTGAAACGCACACGTGGCAGGCCGGCCTCCCGGGCCCCTTTCCGAGGGTCACCCGTGCCCACAACACTGCCCACGCGGCTAATGGCGCCCCGGGCCCCCGCACCAAGCAGGCGCACCCGTGCCCACTACTCTATCCCGGCCCCCCATGGGCCCATGGCCTACCGCGGCCGACTAGCCTGGTGCCCGGGGTACCCACTCAGCGATACTCACCTTTCGCAGCCACGCTCCCAAGCCCGTCAACAGGGCTCCTGCACCCCTCCAAATGGGTTTCGAGCCTACATTCCCACCAACAGCAAAACGACCTCCATTTTTCAATTTGACTAACCCAGCTAACTCACTCTACACTGACCCCGGGGTCCCTTGGGCGGGAGTCACTCCTCCCCCCAATCACTCATCGCACCATGCATTCCCCATTCACTCCACACACACAGACCCGCTGGCCTCACTCACTCACCAAGTACTCACCTCACAACTCACCAACTCTTCAACACACTCACCGCTGAACTCTGCCATCCTTCTAACTACATCCCCTAACTAACTCGTGCTCCCACGTCGTCCCTTAAACTACAGCACGTTCCTTTTAACGCTACGTAGCTAAACTACGTCCCCTCTACACATTCACAAGTCTGTCACTGTCCTCGAATGTCCCAAAAATCAATTTCCCAACCTAAATCTGGCTACTATCCCTCTAACTAATCCATTCCACGGACTCCATGAGGACTTACCCCTGCCCCATGGAGTCGGTCTAGCTAAGCTAACCCTTCCCCCTAACTAGTTTCCATCCTGTGCCCAGGCTTAAGGGGGTCTTTCACCCCTTGCCCAGGAATCCTGTACACCCGAAAGTGAGGCTTGCTTTTTTTTTTTTTTTATGCGCAGCACCTGCGCGGCAACTCAGAGCTCGCGCACTTTGCACCTGCCCGTGACGTCATGCAGCTGCACGTGTTCCTTGTCCCTCCTTGGACGGTGCCATCCGGCCGGGATACCCCTCCTGCCGGATTCCAACCACACGTGCAGCCATGACGTCACCGTGCGCAAAAGAAAACACAAGCCCCACGTCTCGAGGGGTTCCCCACGCGAACACATGTGCTTTGCCCGTTGGAGCTCAACACACACGATCGCGTGGAGAACCCGTCCGGTCCAAATCCATTTACCTGCCTAAACTTTGTCCGTCCGCGGGATCGGCAAATCCACCGCGTGCGTTTCCGGACCGGGACTTCACTCTCGCAAGCGAGCACGTGGTGGTCTCGTGCGTTGCACAGCACGAACCGCGTGCTCACTGCTGGGCGAACCCGGCACGGTCCCCGAAATAGCTACAGCCGCTACTCGGCTTTCTCTCCTCTGTCGCCGTCTCCGTCTCCATTCCACACACGCATACCTGCGTGTCACGACGCACACAGTCCACTCAATCACATTCACACGGGGAGACGCGGCTGCGTGCTCCCGCATGCCGACCGACATCTCCCTCTCATACCGCTCTCTCACACACACGGTCTCCCTGGCACACAGCGACCTTGCACACGGCCGTTCACTCACGCGTGCGGGGGCACTCACCCGCGGTGCCTCACTCGCACTCCGTGCCTCATCCACACACGCGGGGGCACTCACCCGCGGTACCTCACTCATACACACGGCGACACTCACACACGCGGTCTCTTCCACACACGGTGCCTCACCCACACACGCGGGGGCACTAACCCGCGGTGCCTCACTCACACTCCGTGCCTCATCCACACACGGCGTGCTGGGAAGCACGTACTCCGGCACCATCGCCACCACACCACTCACACGTGGTGCCTCACTCATACTGGCCGTTTCACTCACACACACGGCCTCACTCACACACGGTGCCCCATCCACACCCGGCGTGCTGGGAAGCACGCACTCTGGCACCATCGCCACCACACCACTCACACACGGGGTCGCTTCCACACACGGGGACGCACTCACACCTTGCACCACACACACAGGGACAACCACACTGGGGATTTGTGTCCCCACAAGGGTCTCCGGGGCCTCTATACCCCCCAAGCTCTCAGTGCACCTGTCCACAGCACTCCTCCCCTCAACCTCGCAAAGCACGACCGAACTCACCTGGTCGTGACTCGCCTCAAGGGGGCATACTCCCTCCCCTCGTTCCTGGAGGAGGCCATCCAGGTGCTCGCACCGGGTCCCAACACGCTCCGCGAGCTCAACCCCATTGTCCTCCACTACCTCCGTGTGTGCGTGCGCGTCACTTACCCCGTCTTCCTCGTGTAGTCTTCCCTCTATCGTTCCCATCTCCCGTGTCTCTGCCAACTCTTCACCCTTTACCTCCCTTGTCTCAACTATTATTATTTCCTTTGTCACGGCCTTCATGCCCGCCTGCCGGCATCGGCCCATGTTCTGCGTCTCACCCCGCAGCTTTTTCGTTCTTTCCTTCATTTGCTGTGTACTCGCATCGATCTTTTCGTTCATGCTTTTTATTTCGTTTTTTATTTCATTTGTCATTGCCGCATTCATTTGTGCCAGCATGGTGAATAGCTGGGCCATGTCGGATGCACTCAAGTGAGCCGTTTCGGCAGGGGTTGGGGAAGGGTCTTGGTGGAGAGGGGGGGGGAGGTGTCATACACCGCGGCCGCTGCCGCACCCACCTCGGGCCCTGGGTTCAGTTGGGCGAGTCCGTGTTCCTGCACAATCAACATTTCCTGCTCGGGGATTCCATCCTGGACCATGGATCCTACACATTCTACATCCATTTCTAATACCCCCGGCTCCCGCTCGCCTTGAGACGCCATCTTGCTTCTCGTGAAGGGTTAATTTGCTCGCTCGTAATTTGGAGGGAATCGGGGGTCGCTTCTCTCACCCCTGGACCGATTCCCGTGAATTTAGCCGGAGACAGGAGAGCCCGTTTTCCTGTTCTCCGATACCAGTGCCGCGAGGAGGGCGATGAATTTGTATCCCACTCCTGACACCAGTGTTGCGGTATTCGCGCCCGCCGGCGTGCGACGGCCACGTAACTCGAATCGCGGCACGTCGCCCACCGGACGGACAATCCAGTCGTGACCCTCTCGGACTAACGCCGGGAACCAGTCACGGGTGGACCTTTCGGTCTCACCGCGATCGAGCCAATCAGCCCCCGCGTGGGATAGGGTTGCTCGCCAAATTCGAACTACCTAAGTACCCACGCGGAGGGTAGACCGGGCGATCGCACCTCGCCGCAGGTCGACTTCGGACACGGGCCACTTAAGCGACCCGTTCCGTACTATCAGAATAACCGAGCGGTGTTATCGTCGACCTCGACGGTTCGATTAATTATCGGGCGTATTCAGCCCACCACCAACCCTTTACGTGAAGCAAGATGAGGGTTCAATGGGGGAAAAGACGAAGCGAAGCGGGAGAACAGTTCAACAATAAAGCACATTTATTCGCGGCACACGGGAAGCACACAAATACAATTCCACCAAATGCACACAAAAAAAGAAAACACAATTCCATTTACACAAAAAGCAAACATAAAAGTGAAAACACAGTGCAGAGCTAATACCGACTACCGAGCACACGGCAACACTTATACAATTCTACTTCACAGACGGCGCCGACAACACATACCCAAAACCAAGGAAAAGAAATACCTCAAGAATGAGGCGGGCCTGAGGCCGAGACCGGGTCGGGCCTACCCGTCTGGTGATGAGACGCGGAGCGGCGATGGCCCCGCAACCCGCGGGCCTCGTGGACAGTGCCTGGCAGGGGGTGGGAACGGGGCCCCCTTGGTCGCACTATCTCAGCGCGGGGGGGAAACAGGAGGGGGTTGCTTATGCTCGGGGTATAGAGGATCTTTATTATCCCTGGTGTGCGTCTCCACCTCGGCCAGGTCGCGCTGCCGGCCTCCCTCGGGCGTGCAGCTCCCGGCACCGACGCGAGCACCCCCTCGTCCGACTCTCTTCAGCTTCTCCAGCCACTGCAGGCTTCGGGCTCCAGACTTCCACACTCGTCCCCTCCGTTCCGACTCCTTCTCGTTCTCTCCGTTCCGACTCCTTCTCGTTCTCTCCGTTCCGACTCCTTCTCGTTCTCTCCGTTCCGACTCCTTCTCGTTCTCTCCGTTCCGACTCCTTCTCGTTCTCGTTCTCCTTCTCGTTCTGACTCCTTCTCGTTCTCGTTATCCCTTTTGACTGACGAACACCGTCCTTTTATCCCCCCGTAACTTCGCCTTTGACCCCCTCCCTTTGACCTTTCACCTCGCTCCCCATTGGCCCGAGAAAAAGTGGGCGTGAAGGCTTTTTGATCCACAAATTTGCATATATCGATCGCCCTGGGGCGGGCCAGTCGCCCCTCGCTCACCGATTGGACGGCAAAAAGTGGGCGTGTGTCGTTTTTGATCCGTTTTTGAAGCACAAAATCCGTGATTTTGTACACGCTGTTCGACGCGCGTTCTGCATGAGTCCAACACCGGTACCCACAGCGGGGCAAGAACGGTGGCGATGCTACGGTTGCGAGGTGTGACGTGAAGGTCGTGGCGGTTGTGGTGAAGCGGTGGTTGTGGTCGGTGGTTGATGTTGTGGTTGTGATCATGGCGGTTGGTCCAAAATAAAGATAGTAAAAGAAAAACGGCTATCCTGAAGAGTCGCAGCACGTATAAATGACATGTATTCCCACTAGACAACGGGTTTGGGCCTAACTACACATGCACTTACCGAGATACCTCACCTAAGGGACCTGAATGGTGGTTTGCGAATCTGGTAACCACAACAATATTAAAGCAACCAGGGGGATAACAGGAGAGGAGATGGAAGGAAACACAGCAACCTGAATATAGATGAGAGGAGATGGTGTGGTGTTAATGATGACAGAGAAAATAGGGATGTGGAATTTATAGCATAATGTTGTCATCTGCAAAGTGGACAAAAGGGGTTTCTAGAGTGTCAGAGAGGTCATCAGTGCACAAGAGGAACACCACTGTGCCCAAGATGCTGCTTTGCCTCACTCCAGCCTCTTTTGAAAGAGTTGTGACAGTTTTCCATTCCAAGCTATGAACAGTCTGCACAAGTGAAGGAAGTCAACAGAGCAGGAAGGAAGATGGCTTTGTAGTAGTCTACGTGCACAAAGTTTGCCAGGCAGTGAGGGTGCCAGACTGTGTTGAATTCCCAACAGACATCCAGCGACAGAGCCCTGATCTCAAGCTTGAGATTCAGGGCCTCCATCCATTGATGCAGCAGCATGATTAAGCAAGCTTCATAGGCCTAATGGCCTCCTGCATTGAATGAAATTCCTTGTATTATTTCCTTGGATCTAAAACTATTCCTCAATGACATTTTACACTTACATGTTGAATCATTCATGCTGATTGAACAGTTTGCCAAATTTTTTAAAATCTGTGTAAAGTTCTAATGATTAGAAAAAGTTTTCAATTTAAATTATCTGGCACTTCAATCCATTTGATCCTTTTTTCCTTCTTGTGATCAAATTTCCTTCTTTTTAACCTGCATATTCGATGACATAAACAACTTCTGAGTATTATTGACAGGAAATTGCTGCTTTATTTAACTTGAGGAACTTGAGCCCCCCTGTCGGTGGTGTAATGGTTAGAGCGTCCGCTCTGGGCCTGAGAGGTCGTTGGGTCACATCCTGGTTGAGTCATACCAAGCAGGTTTAAGAAAAATGGTATGTGCTGCTTCCTTTGTTGACGCTCAGCATTTAAAAAGGATAGAACACGGACAAACAGCCATATGTTTATAATAATAGTGCAGACTTTGATGGACCTAATGGCCTCCTCCTGTGTCGAAGTTCCTTGTAAGAGAACTCACATTATTACGAGCAGAGTACGCGCCCAACTGATGATCTTGTTCCAAGCACCCAACACGTTCTTCTGACGCCTACCTTTATTTTGGTGGTGTATAGGCAAAAATAAAATAACCCAGTTTATGTGCATTAAGTAAAGACATACCTACTGGTTATCATTCCAAACGCCTCACTGCACTGGAAAATATTGGGACAAAAATACTGCACTATCAATGGTGGAGACTTGTAACACCCTCCCCCCCTTGTAGGTGGCGCTACATGATACACATGACGTAGAGAGTTTGCTTGCCTCCCCCCACCCCCTTCTACCCTCCCTCTCAAATCCACCAGCAAAGATAAAAACACCCCTATTTATTAATTGGGGTTATACTAATCCGATGTATCAAGTCTGGATGTAATCATCCCAGAACTGTAGGAGGAGTAGCACGACAAACACAAACAAATGCACAAACACCGGTCTCTGAATTTTAGTAAGGATAGCATGAATCTACCACCAGGTGTTTCTTGTAATCTGTTGTATATAATTTGACGGGCTTCGTTTATAAAGGGCGGAGTAATGTATTTAGATTAATCTTTCAGTGAATTTGTCTTCATTGTGTTGATAAGCATTACCAATTGTCATGTTTCCTGCTTTTTATTGTGCTAAAATCAAGAATAAGCGAAAGAACAAAGATGAAGAGTGAATAATTTCGAAGTTTCTTGTCAAACAAAACCTCGATTTAAAAAAGAAAATAAAAGTCTAAACAACAACAAAATGAAAAGAAAAAAACCAATGTCACCCCCAGGGTGACCAGTATCTTGCCAAAATGTGAACATGAGTGACTTATTTATTCGAGTAAAGTTACTCAAAAAATAAGGGTTTCGTCGACCTTGATGCTTGACCTTTTTTGTGACCTTGACCTTTGACCTTGACCTTTATATTTTCGTACGGTTAATGGTATCTCTCCAGGAACGTTGTACATGAAATATCAAGAGATTTTGATGAGAACTGAGGAAATAAAATTTTCATGAAAAATCCGTTTTTTCGTCATGACGTCATCGCGTCAAACTTTTGACAGATCTGGAAAGCACTAATCAAGCACTTTCATATGAGGTATTACTCGATATGGTATCTTAGATTTCAAAATTTGACCATGGGGTCAAAAACTTTCGACCTCTAGCGCTAACCATGAAGGTCAAGGCCGATCGCCACCAAAAATTAATCAGCTGAGCGCCAGACCGTGAACTATATTCCCATGAAGTTTGAAGACGATCTGATCAAAATTACTCAAAAAATAAGGGTTTCGTCGACGCCCCTGATTTGCGACAAAGTGACCTTGACCTTGAAAATTTTATGTGCTGAAAGGGACCTCTATAGGACTCTGATATGCGAAGTTACAAAAATTTCCAATGATAACTGTGCTCTGCAGAGTGATCGATACGTGATTACAGACAAAAAAAATAACATACAAGCTGACTAACATATCTTGCAAAAACTTCGTTTTGGCAAGATATAAAGAGAAGTTAAACAAAACCTCCATTGGGGATGCATTCTTGAAAAGTGAGACGAATATCGAAACGATGAAAATCAAAGCAGTTTTTCTCATAAGAATTAATGGAATAAGTGGGGGATGCATTCCTAATGTCACCACCTCACATTACATTTCGCTTTTTACTGATGGTATTACCCTTTTTATGATTATTAATGACAGTTGTATTCAAGTACCCATACATATACATAAAATAAAACTATTACCAGCTGTATTTAAATAAAAAGAGCGGTAAAAGTTGGTTGTGCGTCTTCTTTTTCTTTCTTCTTTAATGTATGTGGGCATATTTATCGATCAGAGGCCTTACTTATTAACCTGGCAGCATGAACAGCACGTTCACCAACATCCATTCGATGAATAACATCTAATTTCAATTCTAAGGGAACACTTTTACAATGCATCAAGTAGCCAATCTACAGTGCAGTACATTTTTTTTTTTACGTGTGGAGCAAAGTAAAGTAGTTCTTTTTGGCAATTTTGTGATCTCTCCATTTGGTACTTTGTCAATATATTTTGGTGTTTTTATCAGTCTTTGTAAGTTCTGAAAACATTTGAGAATACAAGTTATGGCTTTGAAAAAGACGTGTGATTTGAGACGCCGACTATTGAGAAGTGGTATAGATAATGTGACGACATATTTGCGAAACGACATAGAAAGAAGGACATATTATTGAATATCGTTTTATTTTCCTGTATATTGTGTTATATATCTATAGTTAATATAATTAATTACTCCTTTCTTTCTGGATAAGTGATGGCAGCAAAATTAACAAAAGATGAGTGAGTGAAGCTTGCTAAAAAAATGTCCAAATATCATGTGTACATAGAATTGAAAAGTGTCTGCAAGCAAATTGGCAACAACTTGAATATTTACTGTAATTTACTCTTGTTGATAATCGCATATGTTAATCAATTAATGAATAAATTATATTTACTCTCAAAAAGTATTTTTTTCTGTCCTTTACTAGTGCTGGGCCAATTAGGAAATTTGACAATAACTGATTACCGATTTAAAAAAAAAAAAAAAAAAAAAAAAAAAAAAATTTCTTCCAGCGATGCCAATTGTAAAGTGGTACATAATGACGCCATTGTGCATTTTGCACACATGAAGTGGATACATTGCCGGATCGATGCCATGCCCACGATTGACATTATTGAGTGGCTGTGAATCGATACACACTAAATCCATTCTCTCATTGATTGGTGTATCGAACGGCACAGCATCCTGTCATCTTTAAACGAATGAGTTATTCTGTGCTCATTCGATAAAGTCTTGATGGATATATAATAAAGCATTTCATACTTTTCTTGTCATGTGAAAAGCATTTTTTTTTCTACAAAATACAGTACAGGGAGTCCCCGTGTTACAAAGTTATTCCATTCTGAACAATCGTTCAGACAGGAAGTAAATCGATGAGCCATTGACTCGATGTTATAAATGGTGATATCTGACGATTTAAAAATAAATTAAACTGAGCCTTTGATGCACTCAGGTATGCCTCAAACTTCTGATGTCAATACATACTTGGCCAGGAAGTAGGTACGGTCGGTTTAAACTTTTAACCGAAGCAGCGTATGAGCGATCGTGTTTCACTTTGTATTCACGGCTTTTTCTGGAGAAATTTTTCCAGTATTTTATATGAATCGGGTGTGACTTAAGTCGTGTTGCTTCTCTTTGTGAGTTTCAAAGCAAAACAAATTTGATAAGTCTGGAGACGGCGATGGTTCACGAGCAATGTACATGGTTCGCCTTTTTTATTTTTTGACCTTCGATGGGACGCCACGGTAAAACTGGCGGGAATCAGGAAAAACGTAAATGATGAAAGTTGTAGTACTCAAAGAGCACTACTTGCATACCAACCTTCATTCGAAACAGTTGAAAACCCTCGGAGCTTGATGCCCAATTTATTGATTTTTTTTTTGATATTTTCTAAGTTCGTGACCTTGTGACCTTGACCTTGGGACGAAAATGAAAAATTGAGCACCGTGGGGCTCTGCAGGTGCCATTGGGCTAACCAAATACCGAAACCCCTGCCAGATTCGACAAACCCCCTCGGAGAAGATGTAACTAGAAATCGGCTACCCCCTAAAAACATGTTTTTTGTGCGTGGCTCCACCCATAATGGGCGCAGCACGCCCATTCTCAGGAAAACATAACGAGATCATGATACAAACCTCCCACCCAAATTTTATCAGGATCGGATCAAAACCCACGGAGCTATGCTCGGGACAGACAGACAGACAGACACACACACACAATGAATATCGTGGTTACTCTGGCTGGCGCTCGTGAACCAATATTTATGCACATCTTGAAACCTCCATAATACAACGTTTTTAATTTGCTTATTTAAATTAGTTCGAAACAAGGGTGAAAGCGATTCAAAGTTTTAATCCATAATCGGCACTCATACTGACTCCAATCGGCTGATGCCAATTACCGATACCGATATCAGCCCAATCCTTACATAGATGTTTTCCTTTACACAATATTAACCGTGTGACTCCTGACTTTTGGGCCACCCTGTATATTTATTTACCAATCAATTTTTGTTCCTGTCCTTCCTGCTTTTCTTAGGTCGCTGATCTTTTCAAAGCACAAATGATATATTTATTAGCCCACATTGGACTTTGTCTGAAATGGAGATTGGAGGGGTTGGGGGGGGGGGGTCTCGTCCATCCGTAACCATATCTCGGACGTGTATGGACCGATTTTGTTCAAACTTGTCACAAAGACAATACATGATGGTCTACATAAGCACATCATTTTGTTTCATGATTCAAAAATGGCTGACAGGAGGCCATTTTAGTTTTAAAAGCTCGATGTTGAGCACGTCCTCAATCATTTCCTGGACCTGTATTTCTGATCTTGTTCAAACTTGGCACATAGAGGATGAATGATGGCTGACATATGCATGTTATTTACTTTTGAAATCAGATCCAAGATGGCCGACTGGCAGCGATTTTGTTCCTGAAATGTGTCCCCAACTATTTCTCAGACATGCGTGGTCTGATTTGTTCAAACTTGGCACAAGCACAGTTCATGATGGCATACATTTGCACCTCTTTATTTTGTGACATGATCAAAGATGGCCAAATGGTAGACTGGTGGCCATTTTGTTGGTTAGATGTGTCCCCAACCATTTCTTTTTGTTCAAACTTGGCAAATGTCACATGTAGCAAATGTTCTTCCATGTCACATGACCATGCAAGTCAGTCGTGCATACACACAAATCTTGTAAATATGGGCAAGCCCTTTAACACCATTCAGCAAAATGACTAAAACCACTGGGGGCTATGACATTCTATGTGTTTTTGTCTTTGTTTAGGATATAAAACTTGGTGACGTTTATGCAACTGCTGTGTTTTGCAGATGTTGACCTACTTTCACTCTCAGAAACTGCGATGTGGTGTTGACGAGATGTTGTACAAGCTGTACCAGCCTATTTTGTGGAGAGCCCTAAAGGCAAGCCCACCATGGTTCTGTGTTTGTTTGTTTCTGAGAAATCCTTTGTTTCTCCATGGTTTAATAAATTCTACAGAACTTTTTTTTTTCCCCACCCTCTGCTGATGACATGATAATAGTATCTTGAAAAGTTCATTTGTTTTACATGAATGATAAATTTGAAGACATTGAAATTTTAGATGTACAGTATCTCACAAAAGTGAGTACACCCCTCACAAATATGTAAATAATTCAGTGTAACATTTTAAGCAGCTGTGCGAGAAGCAAAACCTTAGAGTTGATGACAGAGTAGACATTCTGCAATATGTATGCCAGGACAAAACTGCCATTCCATAAAAACAATGTGGTATTATATATTATGAATATTTCTGAAAGAGGAGTCAACAAAAGTGAGTACACCCCTGCTATTGTCTGCACAAGGAGGAAGTCAAGCATGGTAAAACAGCTTCCATTTTCATCATTTTCTGCATGTTTAAGTCAAAGAGTGTTAAAGGTACAAATATGCACCAAACAATACACACAATGTCCATAGAGCTGCAACCTCCCTGGAATGTCACCAGACAATTGCCGCCTGTTAGGTGACCTGGTTGCACCGAACAAGCCGAGAGATGCCGGTTTGTCATTCGGTGACATTGTGCAGAAGATGAAGGTGCACACGGCGCCGGAAAAATCATCACAGATGGCGTGGTACGAGTTCGATCACCTGGCGAGGAGCGCATCGCGGATTTCATCGCGTGGGTGAAACATCTGGCCGTCGCCTGCAAGTTCACTTGGATGAACGTCCGGCCAGGCTCAAAGATCGTTTTACTTCTGGATTGCAAGACTCAAAAATGGTTTCGGCGATACTACGGCAGAAGTGCGAGGACATTACGTTCAGCACGGCGGTGGAGACCGCGGCGGTGGTCGAGCGGACCCTCAGGGATGTACGAGCCATCGCCGGTCAGACCATTCCAGGTGACCCGAGAGTCCATGCGATGTCCCATGCGCCACCAGCCGCACGAGCGACCTTCGGTGCGGACCGTGGCCAGACGTCACAACGCGGCCGGTTGGGCGGCGAGGTGAACGTGCAGGCATGTTGGGGGTATGGACGTCGACACCTGCGGCGGGTGTGCCCGTATAAGAACAGCGTGTGTTTACATTGTCACAAGGTGGGCCATCTGAAGCGTGTGTGCGGAGTGGCGTTGGCCACCATTAAGGTCATGGACGGCAGGGTGCGGGACCATCTCGATGACCCAGAGCGAGTCCTGCAGTCTGGGCGAAGCGACCTTGGCGACCCGGGGTGGGACCTGCAGCCAATGATGAACCTGTTTTCAATTGGTCCTGCGGCGACACGTCCGATGACGGTGGAAATAGAGGTGAACAAGACGCCGATCATATTTCAGATTGATACAGGAGCGGCTGTGTCGATCATAGGCGAAGAGACAGTGCGTAGACTCAACGGCCTGAAGCTTATCAGGTCGGACCTCACGCTGTACACGTACACCAGCGAGAAGATAACGCCGGATGGAATGGCAGACGTGTCGATGGTCTACCAAGGTCAGGACGCCGCTCTCAAGCTGTAGGTGGTGCGGGGGAGGGGGCCGTCTCTCCTCGGTCGAGACTCGCTGACCGCATCAGGCTAGACTGGACAGCCATTCACCTTGTACAACCCATTCCAAGCCGATGAGAGGATCAGTTGGAGAAGATTCTGCAAAGGCATTAAGGGTTGTTTGGCAACGAGCTTGGAAAACTCAAGGGCATGAAAGCCAAGCTATTCATGAAGGAGGGGGTGATACCTCGATTCTGTAAACCAAGACCGGTTCCGTATGCCCTGCGGGACAAGGTCAAGGGTGAGCTGGATAGACTGGAGGCCTGTGGAGTGATCGAACGGGTGCCGTACTCGGACTGGGCCATCCCGGTCGTCACGGTGTTGAAACGGAATGGGGACGTCCGATTGTGCGGGGACTTCGAGACCACGGTTAACCCGGGGCTCAGCGTGGAGCAGTATCCGCTGCCATCGATTGATGAGATATATGCACGGTTGGCAGGGAGTCAGTACTTTACGAAGCTTGATCTACGTGATGCATATTTTCATCAAGAGATGGATCCCGGGAGCAGAGACCTGTTGACAATCAACACATGTCAGGGGCTTTATCGATACGCCCGGCTCTGTTTTGGGATTGCTTCGGCCCCAGCCTTGTGGCAGAAAGCCATGGATTAGGTGTGCGTCGGTCTGCCCGCTCAAACCTATCTGGACGACGTACTCATTGCGGGGAAAACGGCGGAGGAGCACCTGGCTAACATTGCCTGGGTGCTCACGAAATTGGAGGCGTGCGGCCTGCGTTTGAACAGGGACAAGTGCGCGTTCTTCAAGCAGTGGTTGGACTACCTCGGGCACATCATCACACCGGAGGGGCTGTTGAAAGGCCCTCAGAAGGTGGAGGCGATTCTGCACATGCCCCCACCCCGTGACAAGATGCAGCTGCGCTCCTTCATTGGTATGGCGCAATATTACCAATGATTCGTGCGTGAACTCGGCTCGCAGCTCGCGCCGTTGACGCGGTTGCTCAGGAAGGACGAGCGCTGGGTGTGGAGGCCTGAACACCAGGCGGCGTTCGATCGTGTCAAGCGACTGCTCACAGAGGATACGGTCCTCGTTCACTATGAGCCTGCACGTCCGCTCTTATTAGCATGCGACAGCTCTGCATACGGCATCGGGGCGGTGCTCTCCCACAGGATGGACGATGGTTCCGAGCGACATGTTTGTTTTGCATCCCGGACCTTGTCCGCGGCAGAGCGGGAATATGCCCAGATCGAGCGCGAGGCTCTCGGCCTCATCTGGGGGGTGTGGAAATTTTATGAATACCTGCTGGGACGGCATTTCACGTTGCAGACGGATCACAAACCGCTCCAATTCATCCTGAAACCCGAGCGTGGGGTGCCGGTGGCAGCGGCTGCGCGAATACAGCGGTGGTGTCTGTTCCTTGCTGCCTACAGCTACGATATCCAGTTCTGGAGCACCGGGAAGCATGCTAACTGCGACTGTCTCTCGCGCTTGCCTTGCGCGGAGGGTCCAGCTTCATCTGAGTCAGCCGACCGGGTTGATGTGTTTTCACTGAGCCAAATCCAGAGCGGGCCGGTCATGGCCGAGCAGGTCGCGGTGGAATCGGCTCATGATCCAGTACTCGCCTGTATCGTTCAGGCGATTTCTACGGGGAATTGGAGCGATCTGCCTTCGACACCTGCATTTCAGCCATTCACGTCTTGCGCATCAGAGCTGTCGTTGGCCCAACGGTGCATTATGTGGGGAATGAGAACGGTGATCCCGCAGAAGTTCAGGCAGCGTTGTTTGCAAGAGCTGCATGTGAGTCACCTTGGCGTCGTGAAGACCAAGAGTCTTGCTTGCAGCCTGTTGTGGTGGCCGGGGTTAGATAAAGACATTGAACGAATGGTTAAGCATTGCGCCACCTGTCAGGCAGATTTTTTTTTTTTTTTTGTATACCTTGGTCGAGGCTCGTATGAGAGCTAACACACAACTCACAGCAAGGAGGCATGAGACAAGAGGGGCGGGAGTGGAAGGGACAAAACATTGGGGAACAGACACATTAGGTGAACTGTGGAAGGGAGAGGGATGGGGATGGGACGGGGAACATGGCGAAGAGAAGATGGACATTACAGGGACTTTCAGGAAGGAAAGCAGGAGAATTGAAGGAAGTGGGCTTGGGTGGATTATCGGGCGTCGAAAAGATCGAGGATTTGGATGGGGGAAGATAAGAGGTGGTGGTGAACAGCTGTTTTGAAAGCCTGGAGGGAAGAATGGGAAAGAATAGAGTGAGGAAGTTTATTCCAAAGGCGGGAAAAAAGAGGAATGAAAGAGTGAAGATGAGCAGTGATTCGTGATTTTGGTAGTTTTACCAGAAGGGGGTTGTTGGCGGACCTTGAGCGCCCTGTGGAAATGTGGTGGGGACAAATCGCAGAGAGAGCATGGGGGGCAAGGGTGGAGAGGAGTCGGTAGAAGACAGAAAGACCACCGACCAACCTGCGGTGATTGAGTGAGAGGCCCAAAGACTCAGCTTCATTGCGGGAGATGCCAGTGATCTTAAATGCCCTGGTTTCGACAGCGTGAAGCCGAGAAAGGTGGGAGGCAGGAGCACCAGCCCAGAGGGGAGAGCAGTACTCCATCAGGCTACGGACAAAAGCTTTGTAAGTGGTCAGGAGCTCAAGAGGGCCGAGGAAGGACTTTGCACGACGGAGGATTCCCAGTCGGCAACTGGCTTTTGAGGCGAGGTTGGAAATGTGACTTTCCCAGGAAAGGTCATGGCAGATAGTGAGACCCAGAAGCTTGAAAGAAAAGACTTCTTCCAGAGGATTGTTGAGAAAGTGGATGGGGGGGTTTTGTAAATGGTCCTTTCGAAGAGACATAGTGAGAGTGTGAGATTTGTCTGGATTGAAAGACATGTTCCACGTGTTGGACCAGTTTGTGATTTTATCCAGATCTGCAGTGAGCGAAGAAGCTGCTGCTTGCCCGTCTGAGGGATGACAGATGGTACGGCAGAGGGTGGAGTCGTCGGCAAAGGGAAATAGAGGATTTTCAGAGAGTCCGAGAGATCATTGATGAAAACCAGAAAAAGAACAGGGCCCAGAACGCTACCTTGAGGAACTCCAGCCTGCACAGGAAGAGGGGATGAAAGAACTCCATTTAGGGCCACACGTTGACTGCGACAGGAGAGGAAGTCTGCGAGCCACGAGTGGAGATGGCCTTGAATACCATGGGAAGAGAGTTTGGTGAGTAGGGCAGGGTGCCAGACTGTGTCAAAAGCACGTGATATGTCCAGGGATACGGCTCGGATTTCCTGTCTGGCATTGAGGACCTCCATCCATTGATGGGAGAGCAGAAGCAGCATATCCAGTGTAGAGTGACCTGGTCTGAAACCAAATTGATGATTGGAAATCAAGCCATTGGAGAAGAGGAAGGATTTCATGTCTGAAGCGATGATGGATTCCATCACCTTGCTGATGATTGGGAGAAGGCTGATTGGTCTGTAGTTACAGGGATCTGTTTTTGCACCTTTTTTATGCAGGGCAGTGATGTTTGCAGATGCAGGCAGTGATGTTAGCAGGCAGATGCCGACAATCCGCGTAGGGCGCCGGGGCTGTGGCCGATCCCATACAGGGCCTGGCATAGAGTCCATGTGGATTTTGCTGTTCCTTGTAAGGGCAAAATGTTTTTGATTGTGATCGATGCGTTCTCCAAATGGCCGGAGGTTGTGGTCATGCAGCGTACATCTGCGGACATGACGGTAGAGAAGCTGCGAACGATCTTTGCTAACAATGGAATACCCGAGATTCTTCCCAGGTCAGATTGCGACAGCGGTCGCATACAAATAATATGGCCACATACAAACAAAGGATTGTGCGTCACCCTCCGGTGAGTTCCAAGACATGCACCGGCAACATCAAGGATGGTAGTCTTAAAGGCACTACACAACTCTTCAGGATCCCCAAAGCACCCAGACCGCCCCCCTCCCCCCCAAATACTGAATCGGCCTGTTAGCAAACTCCTCAGCTGCCCTCTCACCCTTGAACTTGTCAACATCCAGCCTCGATTTGAGGTGCTACCATTCTCCCGAATTTAAGCTGCAACTTCAGAGTTTCTACCACAGGCCTGTGTTCGTTATTGAGGAACTGAGCACTCGGGTAGACCCTGCAGTTCTGGATCATCCTCCAGCGACTATCAACGAGCACATGGTCAATCTCCTTTGCCACATCACCAGCATTTGAATACGAAGTCCATTGATGAGCTTGTGGGTGCTGAAACCATGAACCAGACACCTAAGTCCATGGCTTCTTGCAAATTCAAGGAACTTAGTGCTATTCAGGTTCACAATTCCAGACCCATGGGGACCAACACATGTTACATAACCATCCCCATCAGTTCCAGTCGATCCATTGAAATCCCCCGAGACTGGAAGTGTATCTCGCCTGGGGCACTGACCAACCACAGACTCGAGCGTGGCAGAGAATGCGTCCTTCACAGTGAGATCACTCGCTTCAGTCGGAGCATACACAGAGACCAGGGAAATGACACCCAAGGAGTGACTAATCCTTAGTCTCATAATACGCTCGTTGACCAGTGTTACCTCAATTATCATTGGAGTCAGCTGATTGGACACACCTACAGCAAATCCATGGGCGTGGTAACATTCAGGACGACCAGACCAATAGTCGGTGTAATCACTCGCCAAGATCTTGCCACAATCCGGTCTCCGAACCTCAGAGAGTGCTGCAATACCGATGTTAAAACGCTTGAGTTCAAATGAAAACAGAAACTGGTGATCATCCTCTCTTAGGGATAGGACATTCCAGGCACCCTCCCAAAGGGACCGCCTCAGGTTAACCAAAGGAGACCGCCGTCTGGTGGATGACACCTCAGCACCACCCCGACACACGCCACCGCAATCTGACCTGGGAAGGTTGCCCCGTGGTTTTACTCCTATAAACAAAGAGTAGTGGTCCTGATGGCTTTGCGCCAATCCTGTCATCCGGTGAGCTGCCCTGTGGAGGGCAGCTGCACAGTAGGTATTCCCATGAAGTGAGTTTTCAATTTTATTTTTTGTGTTTTTCTTGTGTTTTGCGGAGAGAAGGGTTTTACGGTGGCCGGAGTGCAATTCCTGCCACCAACCTCCTCAAAAAACAAACGAACAATGAGGTGACCCAACTGAACGAGACTATCCACAGACGGTGTTGGGCACGAGATGTGGATGGCCATTGGCTCACAAGGAGCTCCACTGCCCTTTGACAGGTTTTGTTGTTAATCCTGCTGGGTTTCCATATCATATACCCTCCACACCAGGAAACCTGGTGTGGGGATACAGTTTACTCGCCGACAACCCAACCATGATAAAGGTTAGTAAAGGTTTATATTGTACCTGTAGCAAGTCACAGATCTAATCTGGCCTGACCTGTCACAAATGCATGGAAAAATGCAGTTCTACTGTCTTCTACCATCTCCTCTCCGGTCTCGCCCCGCTTGCTGTGTCTGCGATTTGTCCCCACCATATTTCCGCAGGGCACTCAAGGTCCACCAGCAACTCCCTTCTGGTAAAACTACCAAAATCACGAATCACTGCTCACCTTCATGCTTTCATTCCTCTTTTTTTTCCCCTCCTTTGGAATAAACTCCCACACTATCTTCAATCCTATTCTTCCCTCTAGTCTTTCATAACAGCTGTTCACTACCACCTCTTATCTTCTCCCATCCAAAACCTCGATCTTTTATATCCCCGTTAATCCACCCCAAAACCACCTCCCTCAAATTGCCTGCTTTCCTTCCTGAAAGTCTCTGTAGTGTCCATCTTGTACACCCCGTGCTTCCCGCCCCATCCCTCTCCTTTCCACAGATCTCCTAACGTTTCTGTTCCCCACTGTTTTTTCCTTCCCTCTCCCTCCCCTCTTGTCTCCTGCCCCCCTTCTTTGTTGTGCGTTGTGTGTTAGCTCTCATATGAGCCTCGACAATTCATACAAAATTAAAATAAAAAGTTACTGACTGGTTTTGCCCTCATTAGGGCATCATCAGGGCATCATAGCAAGCTTTCATACACCTGTGACTGAAAACCATTTGGTTGTAAAGCAGATCCTGTACAACTCCAAACCATGAATGGTGAAAGTGCCAGCACCTTGTCCTTTCAGTTCTTGCTGCATGATACCAGGAGGAATAAGTTCTGCTTGCCGCATGGAATATGATCTCCCACTTTATCAAACACAATCTGCACTCGTCAATGATCTGCGGTCGGGTGCAATGATGATAATTTCATTCTCCGGCCTCGACGTCACCATCATAATGCACGTACTGTCTGCGGCTCCTGGCATAGCTATCTTGCAGCGCTAATTACCAAGATGGAATTTGGGATCAGTGTATCATTTGGATTCAATGTATGTACTACCTGTGAATGTTTTGCAGCTGTAGAGGAACTCGGGTGGAGTTCAAACAGCAAAGGATTTCGTGTGTGTGTGTGTGTGTGTGTGTGTGTGTGTGTGTGTGTGTGTAACGTAAAATTCTGCATTGTAGCTTGTAGCAAAGTTTAATCAGGAATACTTATTTCGAAGACTTTGAGTCCCACCTGAACTGCTCCTTTGTGTTCCCACAGGTCCCAAATGGAGAGGTCCGAGCGAATGCTGTTTTAATATTTTCTGATGCATTTCCACTGCTTTGCCCATCTGCAGACAAGCAACAGAGAGACTTGGAGCTGCAGCATCAGTTTGATGAGCTCTTTGTAAGTGAGCTCAAATTATCTTCTTCTTTGAACAGAATGTCTGTTTGAGAGTTTAATAATGAGTCAGAGGTTTTTTTTTTCTTTTTAAATGTTGGCCTCCAAAGCCAGTCGCCGACTGTGTGAGAGACCTGCTCGTTTCCAGAAGCTTAGAATCCAAACCCTTAATGCTGCTTTTTCTTTTTCAGCTGGCTAATCCAGCTGATTTTCAGCTAATCCGCGTTGTCTGCGATTCCAGTCCTCTATCCTCACCACTGTGCCACAAATGTCCCATTTTTTAAACATGAAATATTGGATGAAATCGAGTGTTTCCACTAAATGAATAGAAAACTGATAAAATTGCGATTTGAGTGTATAATGATTTTAAAAAACATGACTCATTTCTAAACTGGTGAAAATGTGTAATTTCTTCATCTTTTTTTTTAAACATCCAAGAGATTGCTGGAAGACCCTTGTCCAATGGCACGCTCAGCAGCAGTGTTAGGAACATGTCGTGTTGTCTACAAGTACTGGGCCTTGATCCCTGCAAGTGTTCTTGGTGAAATTCTCACAAAAATCGTCACCGTTCTCAGCTTCGACTGCAGCTCTGCCGAAGTCCGATGCACCATCTACAAGGCATGAGTCAGGGGTGTGCGTGTGAAGTTACTTATGGAGATATGATATGGAAGAATATGATAATATGACTTGCTCATATTATTGGATAATTATGATAGTGTGGAGGAATGAAGTAAAAATATGATATGTAGAAATCACATTTTCATTGTAACATCTATCTATAATTCCAGGTGTGTGTGTGTGTGTGTGTGTGTGTGTGTGTGTGTGTGTGTGTGTGTGTGTGTGTGTGTGTGTGTGTGTGTGTGTGTGTGTGTGTGTGTGTGTGTGTGACCGCTGTTTCTCGACAACCACTGGTCCGATCTAATTGAAACTTGCCAGGTATATTGCTGGGGACCTGAGGATGTGCCTTTTCAAGGTTTGATATTAATTGGGCAAGTGCTTCCCAAGTTATGGCCATTTATTTACCAAACCAATGACAAGACGCGTTGTTGCGTGGGCGTGGCCGATGGGGAAGGGAAGCTCAGCCGCGTTCCCCATTACGGGTTACAACGTACGGGCTTCCGGATAGTGATGACTTCGTGTATTCTAATAATTTCTCGATTTCTTATGCACATTTATAGATAAACACAATGCCGCAAGTTATGATCGTTTTCATATGAGACGGTGCATAAATTTCGGTTACATCACAGTGCTGGTATGCTCCGAGCCAGGAAGTAATTTTTTTTCTCTCTCTTCTCTTCTCTTTTTGTTTTTCCTTGCGATGACATTGCGAAAAGGCAAAATACATTGGCGCTAATTGAATAATCGGCCATTAAAACCTAAATTGCGAATCATCAAAACTGTGATATGCGAACTTCTGCGCCACGCACATACGTGCACGCGACAGCGAAGAAACGGCCTGTGTGGTTGTTGTTTGTTGCTTGCGGTTGGAATATTTACTTATTCTTTTTTTTTTTTTTGTTACGGGCATGTACTGGTCTATCTATAATTTCAGCAATCTCTGTGTGTGTCTGTGTGTCTGTGTGTCTGTGACCGCTGTTTCTCGACAACCACTGGTCCGATCTAATTGAAACTTGCCAGGTATATTGCTGGGGACGTGAGGATGTGCCTTTTCAAGGTTTGATATTAATCGGACAAGTGCTTCCCAAGTTATGGCCATTTATTTACCAACCAATGACAGTACATGGTGCTGTGAGGTCATGATTGACGTTACAATTTATTTATTTATTTTCCACGTACGGCCACGCACGTACAAGCAAGCGAGAGTGAAGGAACGGCCTGTGTGGTTGTTGTTTCTGGCACGCGGTTTGAAGGTTTTTTTTCTTTTTTTTTGCACATACGGGTACGCATGTACGGGCACGTACTAGTAATAATAACTTCAACAAGTCTGGAGACGGCGATGGTTCACGAGCAATGTACACGGTTTGCCTTTTTCATTTTTTGACCTTCGAGGGAACGCCACAGGCAAACTGGCGGGAATCGGGAAAAACATAAATGATGAAAGTTGTAGTACTCGAAGAGCACTACTTGCATACCAACTTTCATTCAAAACAGTTGAAAACCCTTGGAGGTCGATGCCCAATTCATTGATTTTTTTTTTTTGACATTTTCTAACTTCGTGACCTTGTGACCTTGACCTTGGGACGAAAATGAAAAATCGAGCTCTGTGGGGCTATGCAGGTGCCATTGGGCTAACCAAATACCGAAATCCCTGCCGAAAAACCCCCTTGGAGAAGATGTAACTTGAAACCGGCTGCCCCCTAAAAACATGTTTCTTGGGCGTGGCTCTGCCCATAATGGGCGCAGCACGCCCATTCTCAGGAAAACACAACTAGATCATGATATAAACCTCCCACCCAAATTTTATCAGGATCGAATCAAAACCCACGGAGCTATGCTCGGGACAGACAGACAAGCCGGTAGGTGGACATGGGTCGTTGACTACCCAATAGAACCTGACGTGATGGGCCCATTCGATGGGGAATGACCTGAGGATTAAGCACAAGAAAATTCATGATTCCAGCTTCAAGGGTTAATGCTGCAGATTGTTTTCTCGTTAAAATACCCCCACATTTAGAGGTTTTTCGGCCGTTACGAGGCAACGGAGGGGTCCAGAGCAACGGTTCCTTCTCACACATAACTAGGACACACCATGAACCTGCCATACCAGTTTCATGTATATCTGACTCATAGTCTCTGAGATATAACGAACTTCGTTTTTTTATTGTTTTCGACCAGGGTTCATTCAAAGTCTATATTCTCCGACAGTTTTCATAGGATCCGGCTGGAAATTTTTGACAATATGGCTGAATGTACTGCCCACAGTCACCCGTGGCCCGATTTTTTATTTTCGAAAAAATCAATTTTTTATGATTTTTCTAAAACTTCAAAGTCCCGTTGCTAGGCAACGGTGGTGTCCATAGCAACGGTTCTCATTTGCACACAACTAGGTCATGGTATGAACCTACCAACCAAGTTTCATCGAAATCGCCATTGTATTAACTGAAATCGCCATTTTAAATACTGACAAGTCTGAAGACGACGATGGTTCACGAGCGGTATTTGACGATGTAGATTGTTTCAGAAGTCAAGGATGAGACAATGTGATAATGTTTGACCAAGTTATAAAAATGATCAACATGATGTGGTACGAGTGACAGGTTATTAGCTGCAAAATGTCGAAAACCCAGTTTCGTTCAACAACTTTCAAAATTTGACCTTTGCATAACCTTTCAAGGTCACAAACCAATGTTGTGGACATTAAAATAAGGAAACAGGATACGTGCTATAGCTTATTGGAGTTGGTTCGTCGAAGAAGGTCGAAAACCCGGTTTGATTCCCACAACTTTGAAAATTTGACCTTTGTGAACTTTAAAGGTCAAAGGTCAAGGATTATCACCTTTGGTGCAAAACTTCCTCTGGAACATTCCAGGAACAATATAACATCATATAGGCTATATGGCATTTCACACTCCTCGGATTATCCATACTTTGATGAAATCGGCGTAAAAACAAACTTGAAGGGGGCGCCACGGGCAAGGTGTTCGAGATGGAGAAAAATGGTTTCAAGACTTTAGGTGGGGAATGACCGCAAGATTATGCATAAAAAATATTGTCATCCGAGCTCTCAAAGTTTGGGCGGTCGTATGATTTTTTTATGTCAAAATTCGAAATTTTCTAAGTTCGTGACCTTGACCTTGGGACGAAAATGAAAAATCGAGCTCTGTGGGGCTATGCAGGTGCCATTGGGCTAACCAAATACCGAAACCCCTGTTAGATTCGACAAACCCCCTTGGAGAAGATGCAAATTGAAATCGGCTACCCCCTAAAAAGACATGTTTTGGGGTGTGGCTCCGCCCATAATGTGCGCACCACACCCATTCTCAGGAAAACACAACTACATCATGATATAAACCTCCCACCAAAATTTTATCAGGATCGGATCAAAGCCCACGGAGCTATGCTCGTGACAGACAGACAGACAGACAGACACACAACAATAACGAATATAGTGGTCACTTATTTTTTTCGCGAACCAACAGTGCTCTTTGGAGCACACACCTCCGCCAGGCTGAAGAGTTTGCATTTTGTATCCCAGTGATAGGCCGGATCTGTATTTGGACCTTAACCAAAATTGAATCGGCTGGTTATTGTCACCTACCCAACTCGTCCACCAAGTTTGGTCATAACTCATCCGTAGCATTTTGAAATATCGTGCTTTTTATCGTTTTTGGCCCCATCTCTCAATGGTGAAGGAGGAGGAGGCGATTGGGACCACACTCTGTGCAGAGCGTTGGTGCCGCTTAAGCAGTCTCCTTGGCTATTGGGCACAATCCTTGACGGGTCGCCACTCCGACACAGTATACCAGCATGCTGGCACTCATTTTGCCGACCTCAGAAGGATGACAGGCCGAGTTAACCCCACTTTGTATTAATTCAACAGCAAAGCGGGATATGAACTCAGGACCCTAGGATCCAAAGCCCACCACCCTAACCATTGAGCCAACACCAGGCATGATGGTGAAGAATCACTTGAAAAATAATAATATTCTTGTATCCGGATCTAAATTTTCACCAAAATAGAATCAATTCACCCTTGTCATACACCCAACCTCTCCACCAGGTTTTGGCCGAATCAGTCGATGCCTTTTTTGAGATATAATGCTATATATATATATATATATATATATATATATATATATATATATATATATATATATATATATATATATATATATAAATATATATATATATATATATATAAATATATATATATATCTTCTTCTTCCTCTTTCGGCTGCTCCCGTTAGGGGTCGCCACAGCGGATCATCCGTATGATCCGCATAGTGATTTGGCACATGTTTTACGCCGGATGCCCTTCCTGACGCAACCCTGGTTGCCTCTTACGACACAGGGATATGGTACACCTATTTTAACCGGGGTATACACCGGCCCAGTATACTGGTACTCATTTCGCCGACCTCGGAAGGATGACAGGCTGAGTCAACCCCCTGGTGTATTAATTCAGTGGCCCAACGGGGCTTGAACTCAGGACCTCTTGGATGCCAAGCCGCTGCCCTAACCACTGCGCCAACACCAGGCTTATATATATATATATATATATATATATATATATATATATATATATATATATATATATATATATATATATATATATATATATATATATATATATATATATATATATATATATATATATATATATATATATATATATATATATATATATATATATATATATATATATATATATATATATATATATATATATATATATATATATATATATATATATATATATATATATATATATATATATATATATATGAGTAGTTTTGGCCCCATCTCTCAATGGTGAAAAATCACTTTAAAAATTCTTGTTTCCAAATCCGGATCTTCACCACAATCTAATCAATTTGTCCTTGTCACACAACCAACCTGTCCATCAAGTTTCGTCCAAATTCGTCCATACCTTTTTGAGATATCCTGCTCGTAGATAAACAGACCGGCGAAATCCTTACCTCCGTCCACCTTTGGTGGCGGACGTAATAATGGCTTGTGGTTTGGAAGGACTGGGTTACACGATTGTTGTATTCTCTTTGAATATGAAAGATGAGATGCACTACAAAAAGGGTGTGCATGAATTGTATTATCGATTGGAGAGTAACTCATCAAGATTGCATGTGAGGTTGCAAGATCAAGAGAAATGGGTGATGGAACTGCAATGCAGAGCAAAAACTAAATTAGTTGCATACTTGAAACAAGTGTTTTCTACCACCCAATCGAACTGGGAGCATTGTGGAAAATGCGATTTATAGGCTGCTTTGAGTTTTACTCTGTACACCATCAAAAGCATGCTTAACATACCATCATATTTGCGACGCAGAGCCTGTCCCTTTTATTGGAGAACAAGATGAGTCACCCGGTTCTTGAGCGGCTCTTACCGGAGGCAAAACTGGGCCTGCACGACCAATCTGAGATGGTTCGTGTTGCTTTTGTGGAGCTGCTCATTCAGGTTAAGGTCACCAAATGTACAAAGGTATGACATCTTGTGTTTCCCCTTCAAAGCTATCGCACTTTCTACTGATGACTGTTTCATGTCCACCCCACTTGCTTTCATCCTTGCCTTTGCATCCATGTTTGTCCAGTGTTAGTGTTTGCATTGAGGGATATGCAGTGCCTTCAGAAAGTATTCACACCCCTTGACTTTTTCATGTTTTGTTGTGTTACAGCCTGAATCTAAAATGGATTAAATTGAGATTTTTTTTTGTCACTGATCCACACATAATACCCCATAATTTCAAAGTGAAATTTTTGGGGTTTTTTTGAGAAATTTTTACCAATTAATTAAAAATGAAAAGCTGAAATGTCTCGAGTCGATAAGTCGTCAACCACTTTGCTATGACACTCCAAATTGAGCTCAGTTGCATCCAATTTCCTTTGATCATCCTTGAGATGTCTTTGCAACTTGATTGGAGTCCACCTGTGGCCAATTCAATTGATTGGACATGATTTAGAAAGAAACACACCTTTCTATATAAGGTCTCACAGTTGACAGTGCATGTCAGAGCAGAAACTCGACCATGAAGTCCAGGGAACTGTCCGTAAAACTCCAAGATAGAATTGCGAGGAGGCATAGATCTGGGGAATGACATAAAACGATTTCTAGAGTGTTGAAAGTTCCCAAGAGCAAAGTGAGCTCCATCATTAGGACATGGAAAGAACATGGAACTATCCAGACACTTCCTAGGGCTGGCCGTCCAATCAAACTGATTAACCATGCAAGAAGGACCTTGGTCAGGCAGGTGACCAAGAACCCAATGATCACTCTGACAGAACAAAAACATTCCTGAGCTGAGATGGGAGAACCTGCTGGAAAGACAACGGTCTCTGCAGCTCTTCACGAATCTTGGCTTTATGTAAGAGTGGCCAGATGGAAGCCACTCTTGAGAAAAAGGCACTTGACAGCACGCCTGGAGTTTGCAAAAAGGCATGTGAAAGACACCGAGAGTGTGAGGAAAATGATTCTGTGGTCTAATGAGGCGAAAATTAAACTCTTTAGCCTGGATACAAAGCACTACATCTGGCAGAAACCGAGCTCATCTTATCACTCATGTAACACCATCCCTACCATGAAGCATGGTGGTGGCAGCATCATGCTATGGGGATGCTTTTCATGGCAGGAACTGTGAGACTTGTCAGGATTGAGAGAACAATGAATGGAGCCAAATACAGCAAATCCTTGAGGAGAACCTCCTTCATAGTCGGGTGGTAGGAAGGAGGAATCACCACCAGAAGAGGGACAAATTTTCATCCAACTTTTCTAGACCAGTTTTTTGTGTAGATTACGAATATGAAAGGTGATCAGCCAGGTTCGGGGGCTTTTCCGAGATATTGTGGGTCAAATGTCAACCAGGGTCAAATTTAGCCAATTATGAGTTTTTACTATAAAACTGATTCTGAAAGCTAAAATACTCTGTATTTGTGGCTCGTTTATACTTTCAAGTGTCTAATCTTTATCACAACAGAAAATCAAATCGTTTTAGGGCTGACCTTAACTCAAAGTTCAAAGGTCAACAAATACCAACTAGTGAAAAAACAGATAAAATGCCTAAAACTGGTCTATGTTGCTGTAAATTGTGATCAATGTTTCATCTAAGCTAAAATAGAGGAACGGGCACCCCTGCCCATTTCTCACCCATGTATCAGGCACGGTTAAGCACATCTGGTACAATCAAAGGCATGCTCAGTGGAAAACATTATAATAGATCATTGGCAATTCACGAAAGCTTCAGTGAAGCACTGCACCGTCTGTTCCTAGAAGCTTATATGCCAGACTTATTGAATGGACTTGTGGACATTGTTCACAATAAAGTCCCCACAGATGCTGCTCAGGAACTTTCAGAAGAAGTTGGCTTCTCTAGTGTTGAACAACAATACCAGCAGACAAAATATCAGTGTCTTCGAGGAGACTATGGCAAGACTCCACAGTTCTGGGCAAGCAACATTGAAGCTGTTGATTGTCAACATAAACTCCATTACTCGATAAACCTGAATGAGTATTACCTTCGACTGAAATGCTGGACAGACTCATTGCCATTTTGTTTTGCTATGAACAAACAGAACTTCGCTAGATATGGAACATTCAATTGTCGTCAACTCATGACACTTGATGATACGCATCCTGGTGCCAAGGATGATCTTGGTGAATGTACCAGATACGTTTCGGTTGTTAGCCAGGAGAATTATGGCTGACATACCCACACGTTACAAAGTGGTATATTTTGCATGTGACACATACAATGCACATTCCATAAAACATGCTGAACAAACTGCAAGAGGGCAGTCAGATGAGTACATTCTGCGCACACCTGATATCAGAATTCCGGCTGCATTTGGACAGTTAATGTGCAATGGAGGGAACAAAGAGAGAATGATGGAGCTGATTGAACAGGCTCTCTGTGAAGAGGAAAGTCTCATTGGAGACCGAGTTGTGTACTCTGCATGAAGATAACATCACACTGCTCAGAGGAAATACCAGCCCTGGCTACTGACCACATAGAGGCTGATACAAAGATCTGCTACCTCACCCAACATACACTAGATGAAAACTCTGGTGGTCCCATGGTCTGTGTAGTGCATTCAAGTTCTGGGGATACAGACATTCCAATCATTTTACTGGCCAACGAACGTGAAAATTTAAAGATCATCATAGATCATGGGAGTGGCAAAGGTCGGCAATTCCTTGATCTGAGTCAATGTCAACTCACTGAACTCCAGAAACGTGCATTGCTTAGTATCCACGCCTTTTCGGGAAATGACGACGTTTCTTCATTTTTCCGAAAAGGGAAGAAAACTTGGCGGACACTGATAAAAGATGATGAAAATATGCAGAAAGTATTCGCAGAACTGGGTAACGAGCAACAACTTTCCAGCGTTGTGTTTGATGGACTTCAAATATGTACTTATGCAATCTACAATCAAAGGAGATGCAAACGTATTAATGAAGCCAGATCTACTATTTTCTGGAATCGATTTCGTGACGGCAAGGTAGCTGATCTGTGTGCATTACCCCCATGCGAGTCAGCACTGGCATTACATTCAGCTCGAAGTAACTATGTAGCCAGGATGTGGCGTCTGGCTCACAGACCCCAGCAATTCTTGGACACTCCAGTAAACCATGGGTGGACTGAAGATTTATCAATCCATTGGGTTGATATACCATATCCTGTGGATGTTGTGGAACTTCTGTGTAATATTTCTGATGAAGATAGTGAAGACGAGTTATCAGACAACAGTGAAGACAGTGATTGTGATGAAATGTCCGACTGACATCTATATTTGGTGATTGTATCCAGTGACGTAGGTATACTACTTCCACTGTCTTTAGTTAGATTTCTTAAATGTAATAACTGTTGATTAATCTGACTGTACCTGATTGAAACATGTTTTAGGGGTATTACATACTAAAGCATCTTAATGTTTCATCAAGAATCTATGAGGCGCAGGGGCAGTTCAGACAAAAGGGCATTTATGTGTTAAGAAAATTGATTTTCAGATATTTTAAAGAAAAATGTGATATATATTTTTTAAGGCAATGTCTGAATAAAAATCAATAGACAATGCATGAATTTTTATTACTACTAGTGGTTAGAAACTACATATGATAATGAAATTTAAATAGAAAAAAAAACTAATTAAAAAAAAAACTTTTGGGGGCAAGTGGGTGCCCGTGGGGCAGAAAGAATGGACGTAGGATGGCCCGCACCTCTAGTTTGGCTTAGATGAAACATTAGATGATTACTATTTTGAGCAACCAAGTTATCTTGGTGTCAGCATCGTATCAGTTTTTGCATCGGAATGTTATTTGTTGACCTTTGACCTTTGAGTTAAGGTCACCCATAAAAAGATGTGAGTTGTGTTTTTGTTATAAAGATTAGACACTTGAAAGCATAAACGAGTCATAAAAATACTGAATTTTAGCTTTCAGAATCAGTTTTATAGTAAAAACTCATAATTGGCTAAATTTGACCCCGGTTGACATTTGACCCGCAATATCTTGGAAACGCCCCCGAACCTGGCTGATCACCTTTCATATTCGTCATCTACACAAAAAACTGATCTAGAAAAGTCGGATGAAAATTTGTCCCTCTTCCGGTGGTGATTCTCCCCCTCCCACCACCGGTCTATCAGAGTGGAAAAGACCTAAGACTGTGGCGAAGATTTACATTCCAACAGGCCAATGACTCCAAGTATACAGCCAAAGTATCAATGGAATGGTTTCAGACCAAGAACATGAAAGCCCTTGAGTGACCCAGCCACTCCCAGACTTGAATCCCATTGAGAATCTTTGGAAACAGTTGAATATTGCTGTTCACCGACACTCCCCATCCAACTTGACAGAGCTTGAGCAAATCTGCAAGGAAGAATGGGAGAAAATCCCCAAATCCAGATGTGTAAAACTGATAGACATACTCAAGAAGATTCAAAGCTGTAATCGCTGCCAAAGGTGCTTCTACAAAGTATTGACTTGGGGAGGGGGGGGGGGGCGGTGAATACTTTTGTAAATTAGGTATTTCTGTATTTAATTTTTAATTAACTTGTAAAAATTTCTAAAAACAAGTTTTCACTTTGCCATGATAATGGATTTTGTGTCGATCGGTGACAATTTTTTAAAAATGTAATCCAATTTAAATTCAGCTTGGTTAGGCAGTTGGTTCATGTCTGTCCTTCAGTCTGTCTTATCAGCTTATGATTGTCACATTATGATCGAGGAACAACTTATTTAAATTGAATGTTATATTTTTAACACAAATCGGGCCATAAATAGGAAGACAAATCTGCCGTAATTTTACCGTAATTTGTCTCTGAATTTGTCCTGACCACGCATGCTCAGAGATGAATGAGATGTTTTTACTCTGTTTGTCTGCCAGGCAGTCAAACAAAATTGAAAACCATTACAAACGGGAACTTGCAGTTTTAAAGGGCATTATAAAGGACGCAACCAACATGTACGAATAACGAATGTAACATGTCAGATAGGATGGTGTAATAGACACTGGGTATAATGGTGGTAAAACCCAGAATTAATTTATGTACTGTATATGCCTTTAAACCTTTTATTTAAATTGAATGATGTAGTTATACACTGCAAAACACAAATCCCCTACATAATACTTTGAAGAAACATGCTATATTTTGATATACATCAGGACCCCGACATTCGCGCTGGATACGTTCCGGGAAAAACCGCGAATGTGGGGGCATCGTTTCAATGGGTGGACAAGTTACGGGGATTTCCCGACCCGTGGAAAATCCGTGAGTGTGGGGTAAAAATCCGCTAGCGTTTTGTCATTGTTACAATGGAGACAAGGGGGATAACATTATCAGTTCCTGGTTCATGAAAAAGGCCACAAATGGCAACACAACCCAAGTCGGGGAATTGGTACAAAGGGGATAACGTTATCGGTTTGCGGCGGTTCCTGGTTCAAAGGGGAAAGTTTTTAAAGTTTAAAATGTTTTCGACCACGATTGCATGCATGATTCATTTCATTAAAGATGCTTACAAGTGAAAAAACGACATCACCAGGTATCGTTTCCGATTTATTGAAGAATGCATTTTTAGGTCTCTTAACCATATCGCACCTTACCGTGAAACAACAACAACATGTTCCATTTCAATTTTTTATTAAACAAACACAGCACATATAACTTTGCAAAATGATGATGATGAAGATGACGTGCACCTGGTGTAATACATCTTGAAAGCTGATATTACCCCCTCGTCGAGTTGCTGGATGAGGGAGGTGGTGTTCGGCGGCAGGAACATGGCCTCAACGTTCAGGTGAGCACCGTTGAGGTCCATGGGGTGGCCAGGAGCGTTGTCAAGCAGCAGGGATACCTTGAAAGAAAGGTTCTATCCTGCCAGGTACCTCTCAACCTGAGGAACGAAACAGGTATGGAACCAGTTCATAAATGGTACAGACGGCACCCACACCTTCCTGTTCACCCTCCAGTACATGGGCAATGCTTGCTTGTTTTTGGTCATCAGCGCATGTGGGTTCAGGGAATGTTAGAGCATCATGGGCTTTACCATGAAGTGCCCTTCAGCGTTTGCGCAGAGGAGAAGGGATATCCGGTCCTTTTCGGCCTTGAAGCCGGCTGCTTTACTCTTGCGCTGTGAGATGAACGTTATGATCGGCATCTTTTTCCAAAACGATCCGTTCTCACAGCATAAAAGACCTGCTTCGGCAGGTACCCCTTCTCATCAATGAGGCTTGCGGGTTCTGCAGAGAATTCCTTTGCCGCGTCATGGTCCGTGGAGGCACGCTCCCCTATGAGCTTGACGTTACGCAAATTGTATCATGCCTTGAAGTGGTGGAACCACACCCTGCTCGCTGTAAACGGGCTGGAAGTGCCGCTTGTACCCGCTGCGCTCGTGCTTGCACCAACCGCGCCAGAGAGATGGTCATGCAGGAGCTTCGTCTTCTTCCATATTAGTGGTCCGCTTGGAGGCATACCCTTCTGAGTGTTCGCCTCAATCATTGGGAGCCATTTTCGAAGAATGAACAGGGCGAGAGGCAATACATAGGTGAGAGCAACAGGATAGGAATGATGTCGATCCAGGACGTGGTGAGTAGTCTGCGCATTGTTTGTGAGGGATTTTTACGGGTGATGCTGTATTCGGCAGCTGTTCATAGATGTGGTGATCAATGTCATTGTGTTATTAGTCCATATGTAGCTAGCAGCTAATTACATTAATAGATATGCTGAACGTTTCCATTCTTCAACTCACAGGACATGACATCTTTCCAATCCGCAGGCAGATTATGCTGAGCGTTTTTAAAATGTAAGAGCTCAGATTGTGCTGTTTGTAGTAAGATGGTGATTTACACCAAGATGTGCTGAATGTTTCCATTGTGTAATGTCAATATGTGGTGACCTGGTAATTACTGGATACATCAATAGATGCTGTTAGTGTTTTCAATCTGCAAGTAGCTCATGGGGGATGGCTTCATGGGGAATCACGTGTTACACTGGTGAGACATCCCGTGAAACTATGTTTATGCTGTGAAGATACAATGCAGTACCTTATGTTTAAAGTGCACGTGGTGAGACGTCCCGCAAAGCTACAATACACGTACAGGAAGTTAGGTCATGTTCGCGGCTTGCGGAAGATATGTTTTTTGCATGTGTACAGTATTGTACTGTACGTACATCCAGCTGCTTTGTGCATTGCTCATGGAAGAAACGTTGGAACTGTTATATTATGTTCATGGCTTGTGAAAAACAAAATAGCCGCAAAAATCACAAATACACTGGGCAATTTCCTGTGAATGTTGGAGCATGTCGCAAATTATCAACCGTGAATCCGCGGAACCTGCGAATGTTGGAACCGCGAATGTTGGGGTCCAGGTGTATAGCATGAGAGGGTGTGGCATGTTAAAAGGTAAAGTATCGAGGTGCAGAAGAGGCCACCTATATAGCTATGTACGATCTTGATTGATGCTGAGTTCTTTGGTGATCAACAAAGCCACCATCTCCTAAACTGCGACTCGATGTCATCTTATTACAGTGCATAAGTACACAAGACTGCTTCAGTTGCGCTAAACTTCCAGATTAACAAAATGAAATAAATAAAAATCATCTTACCACATAAAACACAATGTGTGTTTGTGTATTTGTTTGTGTGATGTCTGTCCCCCTTCAAAAGGCCAATCTTTTGACACGACTGTGTATTCACTCTGGTCTATTTTTTTTCAGGTTAAAAAAAACTCGAAAAACATTTTCCATCAATGAGTAATTAAGTGTCTTCTTTTGGAAATGTAGACAGTGACTTGCAACCGGGCCTCAATGCCGGTATACAGAAGCATTTATAAAAAAATAATGATAAATACAAGGTGCAGGGAGATGAAATTGACTGCACGTGATGTGTAACGCGTGCAGAGTGAAACGGGTATTAATTTACATATGTGCGATGTCTAATAAATATGGAAGATATAAGCACACCTGACGCTAGTCCGAGGCTTCATGCTTTGGCATGCTCATGCGGCTGTACCCTCAAAATGAAAGGTCCCAGAAGATAAAGAAAATGGGGGTAATGTTTGTGCATGCAGTGTTTTAAAATAACGCTTTTTCTTACGACAAAACGTCATATCTTCCAGTCTGAATATTTTGAATAAAATAATTCCAACCCATCATTTTTGATGGGCTTTTATACTAGTTATTTTATATAAATTGAGGTACAGTATATACTTGCACACTGGGTGGGGTATCATGTTTGTTGAACACTCCAGCTTTTAAATGTTCTTTTTTCACATTTATTATAATTTTGTCAAAGTATTATAAATCGATGCCTGGATGACATAAAAGTCCTGAAAACATAACAAGTAATATATTCATTTGATTTTTATCATTTCTGTAATATGTCTAACACTGTAAGTGTTTTTGCAAGATTTAATTTATCATTTAGCCAGTAAAGCTTTTGTCGATGTCCTGCAAGTGATGTTGGGTGAGGGAAATGTCTCACAAAAGTCTTCAACTTCCTAACTTTTGGTGCACTCTGCAAAACTTTTTCATGACCATTTATTTACAAGTTCAATTTGTTTGTGCTGGTGTGTGATTAGTACTGGAGGATTTGCCCCATGGATCACTTGCTTGCACGGCTGGGCAGTGACTCCTCTGCTGTTGCCCTGCGCCTGGTTCGTTTGATCATTGACTCATTCTTTCCAAGTGGTCAAAGCGAAGATGTTTGGTGTGAGCGAAGCCTTACCCTCATAAACATGAATATCCAGGCTGCCTATTCCTTCTACAAGTACACACATTCAGTTGTTGGCGCTTCTGCAGTGGGTATGCTGAAACGCTAATCAGGATGCATTTGTGAGATGAAAATATAAATGAAGCATTTTTATCATGTGCGTGGGGGAGGGGTTAAGAAAGATCAGGCATTCTAAGGCTTTTGATCGACATTTTGCCCTTTTTTGAGGAAGTCGTTTTCGCACTATGCACAACATACGTCATGTGACTTTATCTCGGGATGATTCTTCAAATTGTAATAAATGTGGACACCTCTGTGAATGAATTTTATCCTTGTATTACAGATAGTTGTGTTGAACAAAGGGGTGCTATATTATATTAATTATACCATCTGTAATCCGTGCATATATATATATATATATATATATATATATATATATATATATATATATATATATATATATATATATATATATATATATATATATATATATATATATATATATATATATATATATGCAATGTTAATTTCTATTCAGAAATCACAATGTACAAGTTGTCAAGATGTGAAATTCATATTCATAAATATCAATGTACAAGACCATGGCATCAAGATGTAAAAGTTGAGACTGAAGGAAGATATTGGACATTATTAGAAGTTCAGATTCGCCAAGGGAAGTCCGAGCACAAAGGAGGATGCCCCGTCTTTGACTGGAATGGGAGGCCAACTTAGTGTGGTTTGCCAAGAGAGATTGTGGTTGATTGTGATACCCTAAATTTGAGGGACTGGACTTCAAGGAATCATGTAGGCATAGTTTCACATGATCACTTCTTCTGACCATCCCTACTTTGTTTACATACTTTTTGGAGTAACATCTCAACATCCTTTTGCATTAAAAACAAAGAAGTTTTTATTACTTGTTTTCCAAGAGATGACCCTCATCTCTTTTCTGAGTTTCTGAGATTCAGAGCCTCAATCCTCTGTTGAAAAAGCAGAAGCAACAGGTCCAGGGTCGAGTGACTTGGTCAGAAACCAATCTGATGGCCTGAGATTCGGCCATTGGAGAAAAAGGAAGGGTTTGTTGTCAGCTTTGATGATGGGTTCCATAACTTTGTTTGCAGTTGGAAGTAAAGTCATACGTTTGTGATAAGAGGATGTTTTTGGGGGTATGTCTGTGATAAGAGGATGTTTTTTTTGGGGGTTTTTGTGCCATTTTGTGTACTCTCTTTGTATCATGCAGTGATGTAGACTGACTTCCAAGAAGACTCAAGGTGACTCACAACAAATTATCGGTTAAAGAGGGCAGAAAGAGGATATGCAAGAAAACTTGCATATTATGAGACAATGCAAGAGAAATATGCAAGGATTTGCAAGAATTAGAGGCTATGCAAGATAAACGAGAACCACACTCGGCAGAGCGCATACCTCGATCATGCTGAATAGTTTATGTTTTATATCCTACTGATGGGCCGGATCTGCATTCAGACATTAACCAAAATCTTATCAGCTTGTTCTTGTCACTTTCCCAACTCATCCACCAAGTTTCATCCAAATATGTCCACAATTTTTTGAAATATCGTGCGACGTATCATGTTTGGACCCATCTCTCAATAGCGAATAATCACTTTAAATTTTTAAAAAAATTCTCTCATCCAGATCTTCACCAAAATTTAATCAATTTGTCCTTGCCGCACACCCTACCTGTCCACCAAGTTCTGTCCGAATCCATCCATAACTTTTTGAGTCATCATGCCATGTATCGTTTTTGGTCCGATCACTCAATGGTGAAGAATCACTTAAAACATTCTTGGATCCGGATCTTCACTAACATGGAATCAAATCGTCCTTGTCCCACACCCAACCTGCCCAACAAGTTTCGTCTGGATCCCTCCATAACTTTTCGACATCCTCATCACAGAGAGACAGCAGTGAAAACCTAACCTCTGTCCTTTTTTCTGTGGTGGGGGTAATTACTCGATAATCACGAAATAGTCAAATTTGTTTTATTTTGTGCGATTCATTTGACTATTTTGTGAGATCGATTGGCCAAAACAGGAGTTTGCTGTTTGAACTCTCACAGTTATGTTGAAGCATCTTGTGATATTCAGAGATCAAGCTTTCACCTGAAATGTGTGTGCAAATTAACTTGCCGTGTCACATGTGGTATATAGTTATTGTGGCTGAGAGTGGGTAGGAAATGCAGGAGGCATTGGAGGAGTGGAAGGATACACTTGACAAACCTGGATGTGGGATGAGCCTGGAGAAGACGGACGTAATGCGTATGACTGGAAATTATCAGGGAGATTGAAAGGGAAAGTCTTTCAAAAAGTTTTCAAAAAAGAAAGTCTTCAAAAGAAAAGAAGAAAGCTTTTGTTTAACGCTTGCTGACTTTAACGGTCTGGAGAAGGTGGCACTGACAGAGAAGCAACAACAGAGGCTCAAGTCTGTGAAAAAACAACTGGGTTGGGAGGATTGCGAGAGTGAAGAAGGTGGATAGAAGGATGGACGAACTGAGGGAGGAGATCGTTGTGAGCATGATCTTGACTGGATTGGTAAAGAAAGAGCAGGCTTTGGTGAGCTGGGCACCTGGTGTGGATGGAGGAAGATAAAATAGCAAAGGAAGTGGATGGATTGAGGGAGCTCAGAGTTAGACCTCAGCTAAGATAGGGAGATTGTGTGAGGAGGTATGTCAGTAAGGTGTGGATGGAAAGAGATTGGAGAGAGTTGGCAAGGGATAGAGAAAATGTGGGGCAGAAGCAGCTTGGCATCATTCGGCCTCGCCCCATTATAAGGGGAAATGTGGAGGGACAAGAATAATACACGTGAAGTATCGTCAATGCATGCACGACATCAGTCTTCTGACTGAGCACATTTAACCTCTTGTGACGTAAATGCAAACCAAGCTGTCCTGACTTGCTTCGTCATATTACTGGCCTGGTTCTGCTTAGTCAATTGGAACAATTGTAAACGGCTTAAAATGCCAACTCCATCAAGGCTGCTCTTCCCTTTCCTTTTTTTTTTTCCTCCCACATACATCTGAGCTAAGTACTTGTTCTATTCTTTCAAAAAATATTTTAATCCTTGTACAACATTTAGATAGGAAGTAAAGAATAAACATACCTGAACAAGCCAAAGAATGAAAAGCAAATTTGTGAAACGAACACATTAATGTAGACACGTCAGATTTTGTGGAATACAATTAATTGGGCTTTTAGATTTCACCGACTTCGGCCTTGTCCTCCAAATGAACTCTATAAAGAAAATCCATTTTGTTTCAAGAGATTCCTGAAATGATGAACTATTTTTGTCTTCACAATCAGTCAGTTGTATTGGAGTTGTTCTCTATTTGATATCATAAAAACGATTCTTTCTGAAATTATTGTGAACTGCAGTCTTGGTTTTCTAAACTTAGTTATCAACCTTTACTTTTTATAGATGAATCCATTCTTCAGCTTTTTATCAGATTTTGAATGATTGTTGAAAGGAGGAGAAGTCAAATTGATCTGGTGTGGATTATTCGCCCCTGTTGGACTTGGTCCGAAATGGGGGCTTATGGATTTGGTCTTCATTTTTGTGTGTGTGCATCTGCAACCATTTCTCAGACATGCATTGTGGCATACACGTGCACCTCACTTTACTTTGTGATCTGATCAAAGATGGCTGGCTGGTAGACTGGTGGCTATTTTAGTTGTGCATAAATATGGTCTATCCCTTTAACTCTGTACAGCAAAATTATTAAAACAACAGGGACTATGACATTTTATGTCTTTTTTTTTGTTTTTTTTTTCTTGTTAAACATGTAAACGTGTAACTTTCTTTTGCATTTGTTTTGTAGTGTTTCAGGATATAGGTTCAGGGGTCGATCAGGCATGATGGTATATTGCTATTTTAATAACGCTGAACATGAAAGTGGTTTTTAAAAATTTTTTCCCCCACAAAAATATTCTCAGCTCACTAATTCCAACACAACAAACAGCAAAACTATCATATTTCGATTGCTGAAGGAGGCAACATTTTATTTTTCTGATATTTTACTGACGCAAGTGTGCATGTAAGGCTTCCATCAATAGGGTTCTGCCCCAAGATCATGCAATGCAAAAATCAACGATCCCGATTTTTCTCTCCCTTAATATTTCAAACTCTGTAAATTTAGGAATGCGTGTTAATCATATACGAACCCGAAGGTGATTACCATGTTTTTGGCGTACAATTCAAATTGGCTAATTTTCTCATTTTTCTTTCCTTCATTCATAGATAAGTCGATTTTGAGTATAAGATTAACCTAACTAACACTCGCAACACCGCTGGCTACGGTACTTCCAGGGTCATGAACATTAATGAGCTGTTTCGTGCATATTATTTGAACTAATTTGTGGAACGACCTTTCGGATAAATTAGGAATGTAAATAGTTTTTAAATATGCTCGTCATCGTATGGTGGGGACAGCATTTAAAAGAAGCTACACAATCGTTATTATCAGCACTTTGTCACAGCACATTACATTTTTCTCGCAGTTCATGACTACTTCATAAACATGAACACCTAACACGTTGTAATCCAAGAATGGCACTCGTTGGAGCGCATACCTCCACCAGGGTGAACACTGAACTATTTATGTTTTGTATCCCACTGATAGGCCAGATGTGCTTCTGGACCTTCACCAAAAATCTCATCGGCTTGTTATTGTCACACATCCAACCTGTCCACCAAGTTTCATCTGAATCGGTCCATGACTTTTTGAGATAAAAAAAAAATGTGTTTGTTTGTCTGTGAGCAGGATTTTTGAGAACCTGCTCAGACAAACAAACAAACAAACGGGTGAAAACAAACAAACCGACAAACAAACATCCATCTTCGGTAGTGGAGGTAAAAAGCATTCAATGTTTGTCCACCGAGCTTTGCAGCCACGATTAGCCTTCTTAGTTTTCTTAGCCCTCCGCAACATATCCTCCGCTTTATGCCAGCCCCGAACACATTTCTCGCTGAAACCGTATTTCCTGTGCGCAGCCATATTCCCACCATTTTCCTCAGCGAAGTTGACTTCCAACTTAAAAGCTGCCATGTCTGACTTGCGTGGCTTCACGGGAGGAATTTTGAGGTGGCCTCGTAAGGATGGATACATATCATTTAGGATTGAATTTGATGGGTCAAACGTAATTGGTGAGTGCGTGCTCATTATTGATTGGGTAATTTTGCATGCGTCAGTGAGCGGATTAACATTTAATTGCTCATCCAATTGGAAAACGTTCTTGGCAATGATTTCTGTTCCAGGCAAATGATTTCTGTTCCAGGCAGTATTTTAAATGAACAATTGTACAATTTATTTCAGAAAATATCATTCTTTACAATTGGTTTCTCGTTTATGAAATTCAATGTCTTAAACCACTGATCTGAGTATGTCGAGGCACGAACATCTGGGGGGGGGGGGAGAAAGGTTTTGACTTTTACGCCAAAAAATCCGGCATACGAACTGGAACTTTGACTTGCAATGAAGCAATCGCGACTGATCAACTCCATTAATTATATACTTTGCAAATCATGTCGTTTTTTAAATTTGTTTGTGTGCCTCTTGCCACAGTGCATAAGACATAAAAAAACTGTACTGAATGGATTGAAAAGACGGATCGATGAATTTGTTTCCAGTTGAGAATTTTTTGTTTGTCTATCCTTTCAAGGGAAACTGCTGCTGCAGCAGCGACTGTGCTTGGATGCCTGCGTGCTGAAATTAAACGAGGATGAGGGTGGTGTCGTAAATAGAAGCGAGGAAAAGGAGAATGCCACCGTAAGCTTCCTCTTTTGTGCTTTGTGCGTTTCTAAATCATTTCACATTGTTTTGTTGTCAATGAGCAAACGTAGTGATGAGAAATGTGAGAGATTATTGGAGAAGGCATCAGTGAAGAAGAAGCCTGATTGGGCGATAAAACGCGACCTTCTTGTTTGATGTATCTCATCATGCTAGTCTCAGATTGATCAGGAAGATGTTTTTGGTAATTGTTGAACAGGAAAATAATTAACTTTTGTCGTCGTCAACTTGATTGCATATGTGTAAAAGGGGCACAATTTTGGACACTACTTGCCCCTTCCCCTTTGACTCCAAGATGAATGCATAAATTTATTCTCTCCATTGCTCAAGGACCTATAAGCGTGTCTTCATCATGGCATATCAGCGGAGAGATAGAACAGTACAAGAAAGTCAAAATTGCAATTTGTTTATTTGCTTTATTTTCTTTTTATATTTTTAATTTTTTTATTGATTGATTGATTGATTGTTTATATTGTCGAGGCTCATGGTTGAGCGAGATCAGAATGGAAAAGGGGAATTAATTAATTAATTAATTTATTATTGCATCCAATGTTGAGGCTCGTGGAAGAGCTAGAGCAGAATGGAACAAAATGGAAAGGGGAAAACACCAACTGCAGAGTTGAAGGGAAGTGGGAGACGGACACATGGGTGAACAAGCTGCTCACAATCTGCAACACAGCAAGAAGATTGAGGGTAAAGGAAATGGTGAGGATATTATTTTTATACGTGGATGTGACGGTTTGAGCAGATTTACTCAGCCTCGATCTTTCTCGTAATGTTCATTGTGCCATGGAGAATGTGAACCACATGCCGAGATTTGTGTGGATAATCATATGGAGAATTAATTGTTTGAGGATCAATGGATGAGATGCTCATGAGATAAGCAGTACATGTATCTCCCTGCTTGGTTGCCAGTGCCCTGATGAAATTAAACAGCACATTAAAAGTGTATCAAATGCAACTAGAAGGGCACTTGGTAGAGAGCATACCTCCACCAGGCTGATTCGTTTATGTTTTGTATCTCACTAAAAGGCCAGATCTGGATTCGGACCTGAACTAAAATTTAATCGGCTCGTTCTTGTCATCGAACCAACTCATCCACCAAATTTCATCTAAATCCATCCACAACTTTTTGAGATATTTTGTTCACAAACAAACAAATGAAAAATCACTCGTTGAGTGACACTTGGCGAAATGGAACAGCACTCGGTAGAGCGCATACCTCTGCCAGGCTGAACAGTTTACGTTTTCTATACCACTGATAGGTCGGATCTGAATCTGGACGTTAACCAAAATCGAATCGGCTTGTACTTGTCACCAAACCAACTCATCCACCTAGTTTTGTCATAACTCGTCCACAACTTTTTGAGATCTCATGTGATGCATAGTTTTTTGCCCATTCTCTCAGTGGTGAAGAATCACTTGGAAAAACTCTTAGATCCGGATCCGGATTTGGATCCTCACAAAAAATCGAATGAAGTCGTCACCGATACCCAAACAAAATGTCCACCAAGTTTAATCTGAATCCATCCACATCTTTTTGAGATATCATGCAATGTCGTTTTTAGCCACATTTCTCAATGGTGAAGAATCACTAAAAAAATTCAGATCTGGATCCGTATTCAGATCTTCACCTAAATTAAGCGTTGCTGTCCTTGGCGGGTCAACTACATACACAAAAAAATTTCAGAACGATTGCTTGAAAACTGTGGCCAAAAATCGTGTGACAGACAGACGCTCCAACATACTTAGCAAAAACATTTTTTCACCAAGTAACCAGACAGACAGGGTGAAAACGCAACCGCTGTCCACATTCGGTGGCGGAGGTAATTCCATATCTGTTTTACTGACAATTTGTCGTGGGTTCTGTGATTCATAATTGAAGTGCAATTTAACCCAGCAATAAATACTGACTTTATCGGATATTTCGATATATTTTATCCAAATGTGCGCAAAAGATTTTTGGCAACACACCGAGTCGAACAGAAATTTCGACAAGAAGTTCAATTTCTGAGAGATACCGCATAATGCCATACACCGTCAGAAGTGATGTCACGGCACCAGTAGACTCTGACTGAGCCACCACATTGGAAAACGCCTTGCTGTAGCAATGGAATTTTCTGCTGGAATGGAACAATATTCTTTCGAATCGGAATACAGTGAAGCAGAGCTAAATAATGGTCAAGCTGCATCTACTTCGGAAGGACAAATTGACCGTGATGGTGACCATGTTGAGGAGAACGTGCACACGGAAGACTTCGTCTGGTGTGAATGCAGACATTATGAAGAAATGCCAACAGCACAGGACTGTGTGTTTCCAGGACTGGGATTTACTACACGATAAATTGAACGAAAGCGACGGTTCTTGTGAAATTCCAATTCCTGGGATTGAGAATATGGTGAACCCGGGCATTTTTGTTGCTCTTTTCGTTAACTTATTGATGCAGAAGGGTTTGGTTGAGTTGGTGCCTGATACTAATTTTGCAGAACAGGCATTGTTCCAATTTTTTTTCTTAATGTTGACAATTGAGTCATCAGGAAAGCCAAGGCTTTAATTAACAGCTCTTCCCTCTCTGCTCTTGTCAGTTTTCAGAGCTTTACGTTGAAAAATGGTTGGATATGCAAAAATGGTTGGATATGCATGTTCTAATAGATGGGCCTGTCTTTTGTTCCATTTGAAAACACTAAGGCTCCAAGTGGTCTTCCCAAACTCTTTTGTGCTTTCTGAAGGAACGTTTGTCAACAGTATGACCACTTGTATTGTAAAACGACTTCATTGCTAGCTCTCTCTCCTCTGGATATTTATCCGTATTTTGGATCAGGAAAAAGGTTTTACTGCACTTTCCTCTCTCATCGACGTAGCCGTACGCCTGACACTCCGGCATCATGCTTTCTGTCTTGGCACTGTGACGTCACATTCTCACGAAATCTCGCTCTCGCGATGGCCCAATGGTGGCAAACAGTGAATATGGATTCATGATCTTCATTGTTCAATATATCTTAAAATACAATAATATATAGAATTAAAGGAGAATTACAGAAGACAATTTTTGGACTCAAAGACTTTCTTCAAAGTGGGGTCAAAATTGTGCTTTAAACCAGATTTGTTCTTCCCACTGGCAAGCATCTCATAGGAGAATGGTTGACTTTGACTGCAAATCCCACAGGATGGAGACACCGTTGAACTTTCCGACGACTGGGAAACAATGGCTGGTGTGTTGGAGGTGATTGTCATCCTGTGGAAGAGCATTTGGCCTACAATTCAGAAAAAACAAAAGGGCTATGAACACCTTGTGAAGAAATTTGCTTCTTCAATGCCAGGTTACTTTCGCATTTTCAAGGTATGTGGCACATGTATGTGTGCGTATACATGGATGGAATTTTATTTTAACCTTGTTTTTATTGTTTCACAAAATTTAGTTTGAGCTGCTTTACCAACATTTATATCGCTATCCTCTTGAGATTTCTTTGCTTGGTTTGACTTGTGAACTTACAGAGCTTGGTATCAGTGGTGCGGTGTTATTTCTAAAAAAAAAATCAAAGTATTTTTTTCAAGAATATGATATAACTCTGACTTGAACCTTGTTTCTATCATTATTGGTTTATTATCCCCACGCTTTTTGAAGAAAAATGGGGATATTGCAATTGGATCTATCTATCTATCTATCTATCTATCTATCTATCTATCTGTCTGTCTGTCTGTCTGTCTGTCTGTCAGTCTATCTCCAAAATGGGTGAGAAAAATTCACCAGACTTGGTAGTTATGATCACCACATCGCACAAAGGTGCAAGAGCAGTATAATTTTTCGTGCCGATCACCTTCCGCAGGCTCAAAAGGTAAAATACTGTTGGACCCCACTATTCGCGGAGGATATGTTCCTGAAAAATGCCTCGGATGTCGAGGCATTGCTTAAAAATATATATTTTTAATTTTTTTTATTTTTACTTTAACATGGTCTTGGCTTGTGGAAGAGCAATTACACAAAACAAATCAGCACACAGCATAACAAATGGAACAGCAGGAGAAAGGAGAAACAACAGCAGGGTATGAAAAGTAATCAGAGACCAACAAACAAGGAATGCAGACAACGATGAGGGGTAAGGGAAAATGCAAAGGGTGGACAACATAGATAAATCAGCAAAATTGTGTGTGACCAGTTTATGAATTTGTGAAGATCTGAGGAGAGGGAAGAGGCTGCTGCCTGTCTGTCAGAAGGTTGAGAGATGTCATGGCAGAAGTGAAGTCATCAGCAAAGAGATGGAGGATTTTCCAGTCAGTGAAATCATGGATGAAAATTAGGAATAATATGGGGCCAAGAACACTGCCTTGGGGTACTCCAGCCTTGACAAGGAGAGGAGATGAAAGGGTTTCGTTGAGAGCCACATGTTGTCTGAGAGTGGGGGAAGTCAGTAATCCAAGAGCGGAGTTAGCCTTCGATTGCAATGGCGGACAGTTTGGAGAGCAAGGCTGGATGCCAGGCTGTATCAAAAGCTCGAGATATGTCCAGAGAGACGACCCTGACCTCATGTCTGATATTGAGGGCCTCCCCATTGTTGGGAGGAGAGTGGAAGCAGCATGTACCAGGTAGTGACCAGGTTTAAATCCTAATTGATTATCTGAGATGAAGCTGTTGGAGAAAGGGAATGATTTTATGTCAACTATGAAGAATTGAAGATGGATTCCATGACCATCCAATGATTAGAAGTACAGTGACGTGATTGGGCTATAGTTAACTGGATCTGTTTTTGCAACTTTTTAACTCTCCTGGACTACAGTCAGGTGAGCTTATGCGATTGAACAGTGTCCGTAGGTGAGTGAGTGAGTCAGCCAGTGAGCTGGTGAGCCAGTTCGTCCATAAACACTTCAGTCATTATCGCTTGGACTAAACCCATGATTTTGAGGAAAGTTAGCCACAAGTTTCATATCTGATGCCGAGCGAAGGTGTATTTACCACATCAAAATCTGTGGTCATTACTGAGAGGGGGGTGGGGTTTGACACCCCCCAAAAATAGGTATTTGCTCTCTTCTCCGAAACGACACACACACAACTTCGATGAAATGTGACCACAACCTTCATCACCCATGATGTACCAAAGTGTATTGACCGCATCAAAATCTGCGCTCATTGAGGGAGTCTATGGGGGGTTTTTGACCCTCCCAAAATAAGTAATTGCTCTTCTCTGAAACCACACACATGATTTCATTGAAACTTGACCACAACCTTCATAATCTGTGATGCATCAAAGTTTGTTCATGATATTAAAAAAAAATTAGGGGTCTAAGTGGGTATAGGGGTTGGCTCCCCAAAATATGTATTTTCCTTCTTCTCCAAAACTACATGCACAATTTCAATGAAACTTGACCACAACCTTCATCTTCCTTGATGTATGAAAGTTTCTTCATGCTTCAAAGAAAATTGTGGTTGAAGGAGATTTACGGGGTTGGGGGACTATCTGTGTCCCATACATAGGACATACATATGTCTCACCCCCCAAAATAGGTATTTCCAAAACATTGGTTCATTGATGCATTTTGCTAATTCCGTCCCACGTTGACTTCCTCCTCAGTGTCATAATGCTACCAGGTGAGCGCCCAGGGGTATTGTCCCTATTTTTCTTCTGTGACTTTCACGTTCTCGAGTAATGCCAGATGTATGCCATATGTATGAACCATACACTTGTTACATTTGCAAAGCAAGGGAAAAATTAAACAGACTGCTCTCAATTTCCTTCATACCTTGTCAAAAAAGTCCAACTGTTACAATGTTTCTTCTCGCCATTCTCTTAATTCACCTTTATTGCATCCCTCAAGTAATGTCTTTAGTTGCATTTCTGAACGAAAGTTTAAAAAAAACCCAGTTTGCAATGCATGTTCACTTTCCATCAATCATCCTTTATTTCCAACTTCAGTGCCAATTCACCACTCTCACCCTTCCCTCTCAAAGCAACCATCACACTATTCCCCTTCCAAGCTTCCCCTCTCCTCCCCTGCACCCAAAGCTCCTCCCCTCCCTCTTCATTAACAGTGTGGACCTCAAATATCCAGGGCCTTCGCTCAAACCTGACAGATTTTTCCATTCAGGTTGCCACTGACAAACCAGACATAATATGCCCAACAGAAACTTTCCTCTCTCAAGACATCTCTGACTCCCGAGTATCTCTCTCTGGTTACTCCCTCCTCCGGTATGACAGACCTGAGCCTCGTCCTGATGGAGTTGCTCTCTTCATCAAAGACTCTATTCCTCACCCTCCATGCACTGCCCTCACTCCCCCACACTTCCAGGAATACTTCTGGCTACGGCTTCCCCTCCACTCCCACCTCATGTTAAGATGTGTGCTGCAACGTCCACCAAACAGTGATGACTCCATTTACACCTCACTATCCGAAAACATGGACCAACTTCTATCCTCTCATCCCAACTCTCTCTTCCTCATATGTGGTGACTTCAATTGTCATCTTGCCAGTTGGCTGGGTGTGGGCACCTCTCTCACCTGCCATGGCACTTCATCAAAAGACTTCTGCAACTCATTGGGACTGACTCAATCGGTCAACTTCCCGACCCATATCTCAACCAATGGTACTCAATCTCTTCTGGATCTGATTTTGACAAATTTCCCTGAAAATATTTGCTGTTCTTCCTCCGCTCCAATCGGTTCTTCTGACCACGTGCTTGTCAAAGAAAACATCTCTCTGGCTGTTATTAGAGAACCACCTCAGTGCTGTCGAGTCTGGAATTTCACTCGGGCTGACTGGCAGGGTCTCCAAGCAGCCATCAAACTTATAGACTGGTCTGCCATCACTACTTTTCTCCAATATCAACTCATCCTGGGAATTCTTTCAAAGAAACTTGCTCTCTCTCATGCGTAGATTTATCCCCTCTCGTCTTCAATTGTCCTACCCTTCCTCCCACCCATGGTTCACTGAAGCTTGTGGCGAGGCAGTTGTCCTGAAACAACTTGCCTTTTCCTCATGGAAAGCAAAGCCAACTGAGGGTAATCTCGGTTCCTTCCATAAAGCTCAGAACAAGTGTGTCTACCTTCAGGAGAGCCAGAAAACAACATCTTTCTAATCTTGTCTAAACGCTCTAAATAGTCCAGTAGATATGTAGAATATGAGGCCAAGGTGTTCACTTCTGGAAGAAAGCATGAAAATTTGTATATAGGGGTTTTTGAGTATGCTGAATCCATTTCTAACTGGATCCATGCTGGCAAACCAAGGGATCACACTCAAAATCAAGAAATCCAAGATGGCCGCCCTGCGTATTGCCGATTTTGATATTTCGTCAGAACTTTGGTTCTATTTAACATAAAAACATGATCTTGGTGCCGATTTATAGGTTTTTAGGGTCAAAGAATTCAATGAGATGCCTTAAAATACCATAAATGTGATTGGAACAAAATCCAAGATGGCTGTTCTCTGTAGGTAATGCAAATATCAATCTCGTTTTTTTTTTTTCTGTTTGGCATAGAACATGATCTTATGGCTAAATATAGGTTTTTCGGGACAAGAAATTCAATTACGTTGCTTAAATTACATTGTATTCAGAACAAGATCCACGAAAGTCATCAAAACACTTCACACATAGGGTGAACAATTCAATGAATTAATGCTTTATTTTTGTTTACTTCTCAGGAAGACCATACATGTATATCATTTCATTATTCTGTTTTATTTTGTTTTCAGAACTTGCCATTAATCTGATGGTTTGTTTTATTTTCAGAATTGGTCATTAATCTGATAATTTGTTTCATTTTCAGAACATTAATCTGATTAGGCTACATATTGTATGACTAAAACTGAAATATTTGATGTAGATTTCTCAGTTATATAAATATAACAGATTTCACTTTCTTTTCAGGAAAGATGGTGACCATTCCAAGGTGCATGCCTACCTGTAACTAACCTGACGTAGAATAAACTAATATGGCAACCAAGAAAATAAAGCTGGACAGTGCTTCTGATTTGGTTTTGCCTGAAACAGATTGGACACTTTGTGCCCCATGTCAAAAACGTTCATCGGAACCGCTGAGAGACCCATCTCAATCCAAGGATGCCCATCAGTCCCGAGCTTATGATACAATAGCTGAACTTATCCAGGAGCTACACTCACTTGGTGCCCTGCCAATGGACATAAATTTGTCACGTTTGGATGACGGCTAAGGTATAGCTGCAACTCTTTCCAAGCACAATGCAAAATGGCACAAAACATGCCACATGAAGTTTAGCAAAGAGAAAGTTGAGCGTGCCCGCAAGAAGATAGCCAAAGTAAGAGAGACTGAGACTTCTCCACTCAAAGGCAGACTACGAGGGGCATTCCCTGGTTCCTCCATTCAAACTGACAAAAGCCTCTCCTGCTTCTTTTGTGACGACAAAGTGGAGGAAGGTTATCATAGAGCTGCTACAGCACAGATAGACGCAAATGTTCGAAAAATGGCAACAGAGCTTCGTGATACCCGACTGCTTGCCAAGCTGTCCTCAGGTGATATGACCGCAATAGATGCTGTATACCACAAACAGTGTTTGACTGCCTTATGCAATAGACACCGCACACTTGTCAGAAAAGAGGCTCAGAAGGAAGATCCACATCTAATGCCTGATTCTATAGCCTTTGCCGAATTGGTTTCCTATATTGAAGAGTGTCTCGACAAGAAGAAGAGCACGCTGAACACATTTTTAAGCTGTCAAGCCTTGTACGACTCTACAGGTCACGACTTCAGCAACTTGTTAGCGATATGCCAGAGCGCACAAACTCAACTCGTTTGAAAGAAAAGCTTCTTGCACAAATTCCTGACTTGGAAGCGCATAAAAGCAAGTATGAGGTTGCCTCCTCTGCAACACTTGATGTTTCTGGGCTTCAACCATGTTCACACGAAGAAGCAGACTACCGAATGATGCTTCACTGCTTCCATGCCTACACCAATGGCATGAAGAGGATCATGGTGCACACGACTGACACGGACGTCTTAGTTCTAGCCATTGTGACTGCAATCACCATGGAAGATTGTGAACTTTGGTTAGCTTTTGGCCATGGTGCACACTTTCGGTATATTGGAGCACATGTCATTGCCAGTGAGCTTGGCAATGATTACTGCAGAGGCCTCCCATTTATGCACGCCATATCAGGATGTGACACTGTGTCTTCATTGAGCTCCGTCGGTAAGAAGACCGCTTGGGAAGTATGGAAATCACTTCCAGACATCACTGAAGTATTTCTACGGCTGTCTGCTACTCCCAATGAAGTTACAGAAGCTGACCTGAAGGAACTCGAAAGATATGTGGTTCTGCTGTACTCTCGCACGTCACAACTCACTGATGTGAATGAAGCCAGGAAGCATCTCTTCTCCTACTGTAATTGGAAGCTGGAGAACATCCCACCGTCACGTGCAGCACTTCTACAACATGTAAAGCGTGCTGCTTACCAAGCAGGATATGTCTGGGGTCAGGCATTGGAGGCCAATCCAACATTTCCAAGTCCTTCCGAGTGGGGGTGGCAACTCGACAGTGAGCGAATGTGGGTGCCCTAAAGCAGTACCCTGCCAGAAGCATCAAAGGGCTGCAGAGAACTTAAGTGTGCATGTAAAAAACGGTGCACAGGAAGATGCCAGTGTGCAAAAGCAAGCCTCCCGTGCACACAGCTGTGTTTTTGTGGTGGACAATGTGCAGATGTGGACAGTGTCCTCGATTAATTTCCTTTTTTGACATTTGTAATACAATTCAAACTCATTTCATCTAGTTTGGTATTATATCAGTAAAACCATTTATTCCCTGCACATTCCCAATAATGGAAAAAAAATGACAAGTGTACATCTCTATTCTTTGTGATTTATGTGTGAACAATATTGCTCTCAATGGTTCATCGAAATTTGTTAAAAGCGTAACTGGATCTTCCTACTGATACATTTTATAGTAATAAAAAATACTTTATTGAATTTCTTGTCCCTAAAAACCTATATTTAGCCCTAAGATCATGTTCTATGCCAAACAGAAAAAAAAAAACAACGAGATTGATATTTGCATTACCTACAGAGGACAGCCATCTTGGATTTTGTTCCAATCACATTTATGGTATTTTAAGGCATCTCATTGAATTCTTTGACCCTAAAAACCTATAAATCGGCACCAAGATCATGTTTTTATGTCAAATAGAACCAAAGTTCTGACGAAATATCAAAATCGGCAATACGCAGGGCGGCCATCTTGGATTTCTTGATTTTGAGTGTGATCCCTTGGTTTGCCAGCGTGGATCCGGTTAGAAATGGATTCAGCATACTCAAAAACCCCTGTATACAAATTTTCATGCTTTCTTCCGGAAGTGAACATCTTTTTGACATATCTACTGGACTAAAACCTGTCTCCCACCTCCAAATTCTGGTGGTGTCGAGTTAAGTCTGTTTCTGGTGTTCCTCCTCCATCCCCTCCCTTACCTCAAATGGCCGCACTGCTGACACCGCACGTAAAAAGGCTGAATGCCTAAACTCGGTGTTTGCATCTAAATCTTGTGTCTGAAACCCATCGCTTTCTGTACCCACCTTACCCAGTCACAACCAACAGTCCCTGGACTCTGTGTCCTTTTCTTCTGACAAGGTGGAGAGTTTGCTGTCAAACCTCGACTCAGATTCTGCAACCCGTCCAGACGCCATTAGCCCACATGTTCTAAAAACCTGCTCCGCTGATCTTGCTCACCCTCTCTCTGTTCTATTGACCCTCTCATTTGCTGAACGTCATCCACCATCTGCTTTGAAATCAGCGAACATTACCGCTGTGCAAAAACAGATCCCTGCAACTGCAGACCAATCGGCCTTCTCCCAATCATCAGCAATGTTCTGGAATCCATCATCACTTCACACATTAAATCCTTCCTCTTCTCCAATGGCTTGATTTCCAATCATCAATTTGGTTTCAGACCAGGTCACTCTATCCTGGATATGCTGCTTCTGTTCTCCCAACAATGGATTGAGGTACTCAATGCCAGACATGAAATCAGAGCCATATCGCAAGACTTATCACGTGCTTTTGACACGGTCTGGAACCCTGCCATGCTCACCAAACTCTCTTCCTTTGGTATTCAAGGTCATCTCCACTCATGGCTCACAGACTTCCTCTCCTGTCACAACCAACGTGTGGCCATAAATGGAGTTCTTTCATCCCCTCTTCCTGTCCAGGCTGGAGTTCCTCAAGGCAGCATTCTGGGCCCTGTTCTTTTTCTGGTTTTCATCAATGATCTCTCTGCATCTCTGGAAAATCCTCTTTATCACTTTGCTGATGACTCCACCCTCTGTCGTACCATCTGTTATCCCCAGACCGGCAAACGGCAGCTTCTTTACTCTTTGCAGATCTGGATAAAATCACAAACTGGTCCAACATGTGGAACATGTCTTTCAATCCTGACAAATCTCACACTCTCACCATGTCTCTCCGAAAGGACCGTTTAGAACCCCCGCCCTCCCCCCCCCATCCACTTTCTCAGCAATCCTCTGGAAGAAGTCCTTTCATTCAAGCTTCTGGATCTCACTGTCTGCCATGATCTTTCTTGGGAAAGCCACATTTCCAACCTGGCCTCCAAAACCAGTTGTCGACTGGGAATCATCCGTTGTGCAAAGTCCTTCCTCGCCCCACCTGAGCTCCTGGCCCCATACAAAACTTTTGTCCGCAGCCTGATGGAGTACTGCTCTCCCCTTTGGGCTGCTGCTTTTGCCTCTCATCTTCATGCTGTGGAAACGAAGGCATTTAGGATTATTGGTATCTCCCATGGTGAGGCTGAGTTTTTGGGCTCTCTCACCGTAGGCTTTGTCTTTGTCTTCTTCCATCTCCTCTCCGGTCTCACCCCCCCCCCCCGCTCTGTCTGCTATATGTGTCCCCCCCCATACTTCTGCAGGGTGCTCAAGGTCTGCCAGCAACCCCCTTCTGGTAAAACTACCAAAATCATGAATCACTGCTCACCTTCTCTCTTTCATTTCTCTTTTTTTTCGCACCTTTGAAATAAACTCCCACACTCTGTTCAATCCCATTCTTCCCTCCAGGCGTTCAAAACAGCTGTTCACCACCACCTCTCATCGTCCCCCATCCAAATCCTCAATCTTTTCTACCCCCGTTAATCTACCCCAACCAACCTCCTTCAAATTCCCTGCTTTCCTTCCTGAAAGTCTCTGTAGGCTAAGCGCATGGAAGGGCCCTGTCACACTTGACGTTTTAGCTAGCGTATGGCAAGGTATCAAAATGTATGTAAAACGCTGGCATACGCTGAATTATTGATATTTTTTTTTTAAGTTTTTGTCGTATTCATAATGAGTTCAATGTATGCATAACGTATTAGTAATGTACACAGAACGTTTCGATAATATATAGATAACTTATATCAACGAAGGCTGAGCGTGTTGTCGGCGTTCACAACCTATGCCCAACGATAGTCTAACTTATGCATAGCGCGGCAGCGTATCACCGACGATCATGTGGCGTAGGCTATTAATAGGCTGCGGCTCGACGATTCAAATCATAACCGCACTAGACATCGAAGTGGTAAGCCGCTGTCACACCTTGACGTTTTCGCCAGCGTATGCCAACGTATGAAAAATTTGCCGAATACGCTCGCACACGTCGAATACGTTATGGGTAAGTTTTGTATACGTTAAGATCACGCTGGAAGACGTCGTAGTACGCTGGCATACGTCGTCGTACGTCGCGAAATTTTCAGCACGTTGAAAATTTCTCGACGTACTCGGCGTATGACACACGTTCCGCATACGCTGGCATAAGTTGTAGGCACGTTACGCGATCGTTGACACACGTTACTTGTACGTTACTCATAAGTCGTAACATGTCGACGTAATGGTTAGCGTCAGTGTTCCAGACTCCCTGGTTTTCTTTTTTTTTCTTTTTTTCTTCGGTATGACGGTGATGTTGACACTTCGATTTCTAGTGCGGTTATGATTTAAATCGTTGAGCGGCAGCCTATTAATTATATTATATTATAACCGCACTAGAAATCGAAGTGTCAACATCACCGTCATACCGAAGAAAAAAAAAAAAAAAACCAGGGAGTCTGGAACACTGACGCTAACCATTACCTTGACGTGTTTCGACTTATGAGTAACGTACAAGTAACGTGTGTCAACGATCGCGTAACGTGCCTACAACTTATGGCCAAGCGTATCCGGAACGTGTGAGTCATAAGCTGGCATACGTCGAAAAATTTCAAGCATGGAAAATTTGTCTAATGCCTCGGCGTACTACGACGTATGCCAGCGTACAAAGACGTATGCCAGCATACTACGAAAAAAAGCCATCGTACTACGACGCATGCCAGCGTGCTCTTAACGTATACAAACTTACCCATAACGTATTCGACGTGTGCCAGCGTTTTAGCCACATTTTGCATAAGTCAGGCATACGCTGGCTAAATCGTCAAGGTGTAACAGGGCCTTAAGCGGTTACCACTCTGTTTCAAAAATGTCAAAAAATGAAGTTTGTTCCATTGCCTTCTCACTACATTTTCCTGAAAGTGGAAGTCTGAGTTCAGAACAAAAAACCGTATAGCTTAATTATATATATATATATATATATATATATATATATATATATATATATATATATATATATATATATATATATATATATATATATATATATATATATATATATATATATATATATATATATATATATATATATATCCCGAAATATGATACTTTGAAGAAGGGTTACCTATTCTGATGGTTTTGCGAGTTTTCAATGAAATTACCTAATTTTTCTTTTTTGGCAAAATAAATGAAGGTCATAGTATGTAACTTATTCTAGCAACTAATCTAAAAATCAAAATACCGATTTCTGGGATTATTAAGAAATAATACATACTTATTTTTTTATTACTGCTCTATTCAGTGACTGTCAGATGCTGAAAAGCACTTAAAGAGAGAAGATTTATCGAACAAATTATTGGACGTAAATTTTCAATTCAACCAATTCTGGGAGTAACAAAAAGTTCTATAAATTCTCCAAACTGTTTTAACTGCCTTCTGAAGTAATAAAATATTTTTTAAATGCCTGGAAAATTATTTAAAATTTATTTTAAAGAAAATTAATTTTTTTAATCAAATTCAAAAAAGTGTGACGTGCAGTCGGACAAAAATGCAAAATTTCTCTAAACCAAAGCCATGCATGTTTTCAATATATTTTTAATACTATTATATCTATATCACTGTGCCCCATTTGTAAATAAATTTTAGTGAAAATAATCTGATGCACAGAATAATAAAAGCATTTTTTTTTTAAAAACGTGACGTGCAGTTGGACATTTGGTTTGGAAAGTTCGGTCAAGCCGCTGTAATTAAGTATCCACCCGGATCATCTAAAAAATTTTTACATTGATTATTGGTAATAAGTGGAATAATTTAAGACACGTAAATATGAGTTATTGATAAACTAGTCATTTTGTTAGGGGATTTCATAGTCCCAGGCTCTTAAAGGGGAATAAAAAATATGCCAGAATGTGCATATATCATGCGAATCCACAACCGACCGACACAAATGCTGATTTTCTCAGACGGTGGGTGACAACCTTTTGATTAGATGAGAAATTTCATCTAGAATGTTTTATACGTTGTATTTTTGCATGGTCTAATATGTCATATTTAAGGTGAAACAAGAAAAAAACGCCAATACTGGGCATGTATATTCAATAAAAATCCTATAGATTCAGTAATATACATCAGAGACCCATGAACCTATATATTTTAAGGTCCTATGGAAAACTGTCTGTGCAATGAACCAAATTTCATGACCAGAAGTAGTCTTTGTGACTTTCAAAAAATGCCACTCAAGTCAGGGTATGCCCTAAAATAGGGGTGGTAACCACTAACATGCGCTTAGCCTGTAATGTCCATGTTGTATACCCCATGTTCCCCACCTCATCCCTCTCCCTTTCACAGATCTAATGTCTCTGTTCCCCACTGTTTTCTCCTTCCCTCTCCCACCCCTCTTGTGTCCTGCCCCCCTCGTTGTGTGTTGGCTCTCATACGAGCCTCGACAATGTATAATTAAAAAAAAATAAGGGTGATGGGGTGGGGGTCAGGTCAGGTATGGGAGCATGTGCCAGAACAGCGCGTCGCTACGTCCACTTTCCGCCGGTACTCCAGGGGCCTCCGTCTGGCCTTCCCCCAGGCAGATGCCAGGCCCATCCCAATCTCCTTGAGATGCTGGTCAACCTGCTGCAACCACGAGGCATGTGGTCGGCCCATTGGCCTCCTCCACTCACGAGACTCCCTTGCTGAGAGAATCTGGTGAGCAGGATCAGCGTCAGGAAAACGAGCCACTTCTCCATACAGCTGCAACTGACGCTCACGGACCATGCAGGTAACAAATCTCATCCGAGTCTCTCTCAGCAACCGCTTGTTGGACACAAAATCAGACCATTGATAGCCAAGGATTCTCCGAAGAGAGCTGGTACCAAAGGAATTAAGTCTCCGTCTCAGATCCTTGGTCAGAGTCCAAGTCTCGCATCCATAGAGCAAGACTGGAAGCACCAAGGACCTGAAGACTCAGACTTTCGTCCTCCCGCACAGGTACCGGCAGCGCCACACCCCATGATCCAGTGAATCCATGACTCCCCAGGCCCGACCCAGATGTCTATTGATCTCTGACTCACAGCCAGCAGAGACATGAATATCACTGCCAAGGTAAGTGAATCTCTCCACGACCTCAACATCCTCACTACAAACAGACACAGACCACAAACAGGGTGGGGGGGGTGGAGGGGGGTGCAAAACGAATTGGAGCCATCGCAAAAAAAACAGGAAAGAGTGCAGAACAGGTGGAGGGTGCATCTGTGGGGGGAAAAAAGGAAAGGGAAAGGAGTTTTGTAGGATATATATGGTGGAAGGAAAATCTCCAGAAATAGCTGACAAGCAGATGCTTCAATGAGTCTTTCATTTTTCAGTGCATATGTTGTTGACATCTGAGTACAGCTCCATAAACATGTTGCAATTAATTCAAAATGGATTCAAAAAGTTTTTATACAGCACTTGGTGTTTCTGAATTTGTCATCCTTTTGTGATATACAATGACATTTTATTTTCTGTTCTGTTATCAAAGCTAACCATGTGTCACCATCTTATTTGCAGGACGACAGAAGTTTTACAGCACTTGTCATGCTTGCTTCCTTTATGCCTCATTCCTCTATCCCTACCTTCAGGTTTGTTCTTTGATGATCTATTCTATTTGCCAATTTCTGCTCCTGCCGCACGTCATCATCCCATTGGTTTTGAAAGAAATGGAGGGGGGGATATTGCAATCTGCTCTTTGTCTGTCTGTATTCCTCCGTCCATCATGCTTTATCTTCCTAAATGGTTGGGCATAAATTCACCAAACTTGGTTATGGTCACCACATGGCAAGAAGGTGCAAGAGCCATGTTAGTTTTGACTCCACCCCCTCAGGTAGGGTCAAAAGGTCAAGAACCGAAAAATGCAATTGGGGCACATTTTTGAACATTTTAAAATTCAACTTTGTATCTGCAAGCAACATTGGGAGACAGAAAAGTTACAATTTTTTGGATTTGACCCCTGATTCATGCCCCAAGGGGTGGGGATTTATGGTCATGGAGGTCAAAACTGGGGAAAAATTAATTTTTATCTCGAAATTTGATGGTGGGTCATTTCTGGTGGAATTTTTTGCAATCTTTCCACTTTGCTTTCGGTGGGAAACACGGGCATTTGCGATGACTTGCCATCGACTTCGCTGCAGTTTTATGTTGTAAAGATTCTGCATGTTAAGTGACTACAAGTCATATTCTTAAGTAGCTGCTGCTTATGGATTTGTTTTTCTTGCCTGGCAGAAATGTGTTAATATCATTGGCAGACATGTGCCTGGTGTTGGCTTAATGATGAGGGTGGCAGGCTTGGGATCCTAAGGTCCTGAGTTGAAATCCCAGGCTGAGTCAACCCCACATTTCATCCTTCCGTGGTCGGCAAAACGAGTACCAGCTTGCTGGGATGATTGGTCTTGAGTGGCGACCTGTCTCCGATTGTGCCCAATAGCCGAGGAGACTGCTTTGGCCGCACCAACACTCTGCACAGAGTATGGTCCCAATGGATGGATGGATCGGCAGAAATGTTACTTTGTCGGGACACTAGACTCGGATTTTTGAAGCTGGGAATGATTATATTGGATTTTTATTTTTCCTTTTCCATCCTCGTCTCAAAACAGCACCATCCAGTTGCAAATGAAATTTCAGTGAACTTTCCAGAAATTTCTGTGGATGCAGTTGTCTTACTTGTGCGATTCTCTGATTGGTTGTGTAATGCCATATCCTTTTAAGGATGTGAAGTTCAAGATAAACAATATAATAGGAGAGGTTTATAAAAAGTTATATCAAATCCTTTCCCCTTTGGTATAAACTTTTAAATTGTTTGAAATATTTTTAAATCAGGAAAGTTGGTCTTTGTGAAAACATTTCTGACCACCACTGAAAGTGTATAATTTTGTTTAAAAGTCAAAGCTGCCATCTTGCCTTGGATTTTATTTCAGACAAAGTAACTCAGATTTTGTATTACACATTTTATTTAGCCGATTGTAATTTCGAGATGTGGCTTCTAAAGCTCATCGGTACAATTTTTGGCATTGTGTATATTTTTAATTCATATATTTCAATATAATATGCATCATGACAGCTTCCCAGTTGTTTTCTGACATGGTATTGTTTGCTTGACAATCTGTCAGGGTAGTTCATTACCTCTGCCACCAAAGGTGAACAGAGGTTCTACGTTTTCCCCCCTGTCTCGCTGTCTGGCTGTCTGTGAGTAGGGTATCACAAAAAGTTGTGTATGGATTCAGATGAAACTTGGTCGATAGGTTGGGTGTGTGAGAAGGAAGAATTGATTAGATTTTGGTGAAAATCCAGATTTAGATACGGCTTATCAGTGGGATGCAAACCATAAACTGTTCAGCCTGGCGGAGGTATGCACTCTAACTAATGCCATTTTAGTTTGCTTATGTTTTGACAAATGTATATTTTGTGTATCCCAGCTGTGGTGTCGTTTCACGGCTGCGTGGCTTCACTGTGAATGACAATCCAACATGTTATGGACCCTTGCTGGAATGCCTATGTGCTTGGAATCATGTTGGACATCTGCTGGATTTAGTGACTGACTGGCTCAATGCGTCTTGTATTGAACAAAAATCTCAAATGGTAGGTGAGATGTTTTGATTGAACAGATTTATTCCCTTTGGCAGATTTTGCTTGTCTTCTTCAAATGTGCTTGATGGTTGAGCTAAAAAAAAAAGTTACATTTTACAGAATGACCAACAAAATAATCACAATTTTACAATTGCGATCAAAAGTATTTCAGCAACAACGTATTTTTCAAATATGAACAATATTTTTTTGGAGTTAAAAAAAAACAAAAACTTGTTAAACAACCACCATTTTGTCTTTCTGGTTGATGTGCTTGGACTGCAATTCATTGCAGAGCAAAGTGCTGAATCCTTTTCTGGCATGCATAATATTGGTGGTGCCTGTTCAGTTTGAGCCCAGTGCCCTTCCTTGCCTTCAAATTATCTGTGAGGATGACCAATTATTTTTGCACGGTGCGAAAGTTGTCCAAAATAAATTTCTGAAGCATCGTTGCAGCAGTAACACACTTCATCTTGGCAAATAGTAGCACTGTCCTACTCATTTGTTCTTTTGATAAATGACCTTTAGAGCATCACCTGTGGTCAAGCGATTCTCGTCCTACTTACAGGGGAATTCGCGCATTGCGTTCCTCCAAGCCCGCCCCGCAGTGTACTGCAGTTAGAGCGGATGGTGATGTGCTCTTGACAGAGGAGTCCGAAGTGAATGCCCACTGGGCCGGTGTTATGGGGTGTTACTATTCCTGTTGCTGACCCTACAATCAACTGTGATCCACCTTCGTTTGTGGAAACAGACTGCAGTGAACCGGTTGAAATGGGGTAAAGCTCCTGAGATCTGTGGCATCCATGCTGAACTTCTCAAGGCTGGTGGAAATGCTGTTCTCATGTCGTTGCATGCAGTTCTGTGCTCTGCCAGGAACACAAAGTGACTGGCTCAATGCATGGTTTTAGACATTGAATCACATTTATCCGATTCAATGTCTTAAACCAAGTCGAGGCTCTGTCTTCCGGGGGGGGGGGGGGAAGTATCAACTTGTATGCCGGAAAATACGGTGCTCCTACAATGCATGTATTTGCGATTCCTATATTACCTGTTACGAGATAATTAAATTTAATGCAATTCCACCACCACCCTTTCAACAGGTCCTCAGCACTTTGATTTGATCATTCACCACACCTTCTGCAAATCGTGATGAGAACCTTAAATAATTATTGTTTGTCTTCCACTTTTTTCCATTTCCCACCGGCATGCATGGTAATGTTGAGTTTCAGGTCTCACACGAGTCCATGTGCATCAATAGTTATCCTTCAAACCTGGTGCTAAGTTTGTAGATTATAATGAGGAAGATGTATGACAAGCTTTGAGTTTTTAAGCTGATTATTTAGTTTGTGTAATTGTGATTTACCGAGCGCTTAACTGCAAAGCAATGTACTTCAAACTTGAATGCGATGTCCCACCCTCCTGTTTTGTGCATAATAGAGTGGTCGATGTGTGCGGATTAATGCGCCAAGTCAAGCCAAGCCAGAACTTGCATTTTGTTACATGGAGTATGTCTTGAACTCTTACTCTTCTGCACAAGCCTTGCTTTCCTCGCCATTGAAACTGGAGCCACTGCTACAATCACTGGAATTCATCAGGGTTCGTAAATTGATCAAGCAACTTTCTTTGTTAAGTCTTGTATGCCCAGTGATTTTTACATCATGGATTATTAGCAATGAAAACTTGCAGTTGACACCTTTTTTATTTTTATTTTCAATTTTAGCAGTCAAGATAAAAATAATGGACAGTTTGTTGTTTCCATGGATACAAGTCATGCTTGCGATCTATGGGTAAATGGGCTGTCACACCTTGACGTTTTTGTCAGCGTATGGCAACGTATCAAAATGTATGTAAAAGGCTGGTGTACGCTGAACTATTGATGTTTTTTTTTAAAGTTTTTGGCGTATTCATAACGAGTTGGACGTATGCATAACGTATTAGTAACGTACACAGAACGTTTCGATAACTCCTAGCCAACTTATACCAACGAATGCTTAGTGTGTTGTCGGCGATCACAACGTATGCCCAACGATAGTCTAACGTATGCATAGCGCGGCGGCGTAGCCTATTAAAAGGCTGCCGCTCGATGATTCAAATCATAACCGCACTAGACATCGAAGTGTCAAGGCCCTGTCACACCTTGACGTTTTAGCCAGCGTATGCCAACGTATGAAAAATTTGCTGAATACGCTGGCACACGTCGAATACGTTATGGGTAAGTTTTGTATACGTTAAGAGCACGCTGAAGCACGCTGGCATACGTTGTAGTACGGCGAGCACGTCGACAAATTTTAAGCATGCTCAAAATTTTTCGACGTATGCCAGCGTATGACTCACACGTTCCGCATACGCTGGCCATAAGTTGTAGGCACGTTATGCGATCGTTGACACACGTCGACACGCGTTAATTGTAAGTTACTCATAAGTCGAAACGCGTCGAGGTAATGCTTAGCGTACCCGAAACTTATTTCTAACCTATGAGTAACGTGCTTTGAACCTATGTGTAACGTATCTCCAACGCACATTGACGTATGTAGACGTATTTGATTGACGTCTTCCGGACGACCACAGAACTTTCTGAACGCGTTTCTAACTTTCAGCTTCCGTATAATGGCGTATTGGCAGCGTTTAGGGGAATTGGTATATAAAAATGGGCTTCACAGGAGGAACCCGTCAGTGTTTCAGACTCCATGGTGAGTACATGTCCGTGTCAGTAGTATCAGTAGTAGTAGTAGGTGAGCGTGTCATTAGTCGTCGTAGTAGTAGTCGGTCCATGTCAGTAGTAGTAGGTGAGTGTGATGGGGAGGGTGTGGGTGATGATGGATCCTGCTTGCGTCCGCGTCTGCGGCCACGGCCAGGAGACTTCTTTGCAGCATTCTTCGAAGTTTTTTTTCAGGTTTTTTTTTTGTATTAGTATTTATGTTTTTCTACGCTGAACTTTTTTTTTTTTTTTAGTTTTTGGCGTATTCATAACGAGTTGGACAAATGCATAATGTATTAGTAACGTACACAGAACGTTTCGATCACTTATAAATGACTTATACCAACGAATGCTTAGCGTGTTGTCGGCGTTCACAACGTATGCTCAACGATAGTCTAACGTATGCATAGCGTGCGGCAGCGTATTGTCGACGATCACTTGGCGTAATCTATTCATAGGCTGCCGCTCAACTATTTAAATCATAACTGCACTAGAAATCGAAGTGTCAACATCACCGTCATGCCGAAGAAAAAAAAATCAAAAACAAAACAACATGGAGTCTGGAACACTGACTGGTTCCTCCTGTGAAGCCCATTTTTATATACCAATTCCCCTAAACGCTGCCAATACGGTAGCTGTAAGTTAGAAACACGTTCAGTAAGTTCTGTGGTCGTCCGGAAGACGTCAAATACGTATACATGCGTCAATATGCGTTGGAGATGCGTAACACATCGGTTCAAAGCACATTACTCATAGGTTAGAAATAAGTTTCGGGTATGCTAAACATTACCTCGACGTGTTTCGACTTATGAGTAACTTACAAGTAACGTGTGTCAACGATCGCGTAACGTGCCTACAACACGTTACTCATAGGTTATAAATAAGTTTCGGGTACGCTAAACATTACTTCGACGTGTTTTGACTTATGAGTAACTTCCAAGTAACGTGTGTCGCCGTGTGTCAATGATCGCATGATCGCCAGCGTTTTAGACAAATTTTTCATACGTCGGCATACGCTGGCTAAATCGTCAAGGTGGTGACAGCCCCTTAACAATCGCTGCACATAGTTCTACTTGTAGTTAGTCACTTTTCATCAAATGCTCTTTTCTTTTCTTTTTTCCTGAAGCTTGCTTTATGTATCCGTGTCGTCCTGCTTTTTCCCTCATTTCGGTGAAACTGGTATTAAATTCCCATCTGATGTGAACATCCATGTGTCCGATATGATGGAAAATTTACATCTCAAAAGAAGATAAAAGCACTGTAGAATTTCTACAATGAACCAAATAAAATTTTACTTGAAAATATCTTAAAGGTACATGAAACATCACAGCACAAATAAAACCCACATCTCGAGCAATAACCGAAAACAACCAAAACCACCAAAACATGTACAGGCACTCCCTGATTTACGAACACAAATGTGTTCTTCAAAATGTGTTAATTTGTAAGCCTGAACAAGAAATCCCCTTTAAATACTTGTAAATTGATGCTATAAATTCCTATCCAGTAATAACTCGAAGGGCACTTTGTCGAGGGCATACCTCTGCCACGCAATGCCTGATCCAGTAGAACTTATCGGGCACAATATATTTTTTGAAATATCGTGCAATGTATTGTTTTTGTCCCCATCTCTCAATGGTGAAGAATCGCTTCAAAATTAAAAAAAAACTCTTGTATCAGGAACTGGATTCGGATCTTCACAAAAATCAAATCTATTTGTCCTCGTCACACACCCAACCTGTCCAGCAAGTTTCGTCCAAACCGGTCCACAACTTTTTGGGATATTGTGATATATATATATATATATATATATATATATATATATATATATATATATATATATATATATATATATATATATATATATATATATAATTTTGCATTTTAGCCCGATCTCTCAAAGGTGAAGAATCGCTTCAAAAGAAATTATTGTAGCCGGATCGGATCTTCACCAAAATGTAATTAGTTCGTCCTTGTCACACACCCAACCTGCTCACCTAATTTCATCTGAATCCACACAACTTTTTGGGATACCCTGCAAACAAACAAACAGACAAAAAAAAGATGTCGTTCAGAGCATGATACTTGCAAAGTCACCCCCCCCCAAGAAAAAAAGGTTGCCATGGATACATGAAGTTGTCCATTTCATTTAGATTAAACTTGATCAGATAAATCGAATGAAAATTGATTATTTTTCAGGTTGAAATTGATGATCTTTGGAGTTTGACCTTGAGTTGACCTTTGACCTTTTGACCTCAAAAATAATTTGTTTCCAAATCTGGTGATGCACAATGCAATTGCTTAATTTTCAGGTTGATAGGATGAAAATTGACGATTTTTCAGATGAAATTTGATGATTTTAGAAGTTTTACCTTGAGTTGACCTTTGACCTTTTGACCTCCAATAGCTGGTTTCCAAATTCAGTGACACAATATGCAAATCTTGTTAAAATTTCAAGTCAATCGGATGAAAAATGGTGATTTTAGAAATCTGACCTCAAGATGACCTTTGACCTCAAAATCAATGGGCTTCTCAGTTGAGACTACCTCTACTACTTGGTAAAGTTTCATGATTATCGGTTTAGAATTGTGACCTGTACGCGATTGACAGAGCGACAGAATATCAAAATTGACTGACCAATGTACTTGAAAAATCTTCGAATTTGCAAGTTATAAACAAACAGACGTGAAAGCAGAACCTCCTTCTATCTTCGGTGGCAGACAATAATAAAGCCTTAAAAGAAAATACAGGGCACTAATTAAATAAGTCCTCGAAAACGCATCAACTTCCCCTTCCCTTTCATGGTCGCAGCACATAGGCTCCACATTTAGCCGTGGTGGCGTTGGGAGGGGGGACAAGCCTTATCCCTGCGTTCCGCTGTTCAGCACGCCACACACATGCAGTTTGTTTACCCGCATTTGTGTGTCGATTGCCTGCGTTTAGCGAGTGTGTTATGATTGAAAAAAATTGTGATCATATGAATGGATCGAACGTTTGAAAGAACGAAACAGGTATAATGGTCATATGAACGGACATTCGAAAGCCAGAGACTAACCTGTACATAGAAAGCAAATTCCAAAACTAAATACAAAAAAATATATATAAACTCGCACATAAAAAAAGAGTATACATTGCACACAAACGTAAAAACACTAAAATAACTTATTAAACCAAAACATAGAAACACAGACCCTCTGACACATAAACATCAGCCAACCACAAAACAACCTGCCACCCCCAAAGCCATCTAAAACCCATTGAAATCGGAATCATTAAAAACTCCGACAGAATGTGGAACAAAATAATTTAAATGAGTTGTTCTAAATTTGAGGCTTCTCAGTCTTTTCGCTGAACTCATCCATTTAAAGTGATTATTCAGGTGGTAGTTATGTTGAAAGTATTGTGAACGACATAATACAGGATAAGGACTGAGATATTTGTCTGTTAAATCAAAATTTTCTCCCAGGATTTTATCTGTTGGGTTGTACTTTGCCATTTATACACGTCTTCTTCCCTGAGACTTCAAACCACACAATACATCGATAGAGAATGACAATTTCAGTGATGGAGATATAAAACATCATCATGCAGTGCCTATAGAAAGTGTACACCCTCTTTCAAAATTTTCACATTTTGTTGCCTTATAACCTGCAATTAAACTGCATTAAATCAGACTTTTTCCACCTTAATTTACACATTGTAACCCACAAATTCTACCAGTTTCAGAAAATTAATTAAAAACACAAAACTTGAATATCTTGGTTGGATAAGTGTCCACCCTTCTGAGGTAATACTTAGTGTAAGCACCTTTGATAGCAATTACAGCTGTGAGTGTTGGGACAGGTCTCTACCAACTTTGCACATCTTGATTGGGAAATATTTGCCCATTCTTCTGTACAAAACTGTTCAAGCTGTCAAGTTGCATGGGGAGCGTTGATGGACAGCAATCTTAAAGTCATGCCACAGATTTTTGATTTTATTTAGGTCAGGGCTCTGACTCGATCACTCAAGGATATTTATCTTTTTGTTCCTTAGCCACTCCAGTGTAGCTTTGGCTGTGTGCTTCGGGTCGTTGTCATGCTGACCCAATTTCAGCTTTCTTGCAGAGGGCTGCAGGTTTTCCTCTTGGATTATTATTATTATTATTATTTTTTGCTACATCCATTTTCCCTTCTATCCTGATAAGTACCCCTGTCCCTGTTGACAAGAAACATCCCCATAACATGATGCTGCCACCACCATGCTTCACAGTAGGGATGGTCTTCTTGGATGATGTTCTGTGTTGGGTTTGCGCCTAATGTAACGCTTTGCATTTCGGCCAAAAAGTTCCATCTTGGTTTCATCAGACCACAAAACTTTTTGCCACATGGGTTCAGAATTTTTTTCAATACCTCAAACAGGACTCAAGGTGTGTTTTTTTTTTTTTTGAGTAATGGCTTCCTTCTTGCCACCCTACCGTGCAGGCCAGACTTGTAGAGTGCTTGGGATATTATTATCACATGCACATAGTGACCAGTCTTTGCCATAAAGGCATGTAGCTCTTTCAAAGTTGCCATTGGCTTCTTGGTGGCCTCTGATTCGTCTCCTCCTTGCTTTGTCATCCAGTTTGGAGGGATGACTAACTCATGGCAGGGTATTGGTGGTACCATGTGCCTTCCACTTTTTAATGATTGTCTTGACTGTCTTCCAAGGGATTTTCAAAGCCTTTGAAATATTTTTATACCCATCCCCTGATCTGTGCCTTTCCACAACTTTGTATTGAGGTCTTTTTAAAGCTCCTTGGTCATCATGGTTGAGTCTTTACTGTGAAATGCACTACCGAGCAGAGGAAACCTACAGGAACAGCTGATTTTATTATTAAATAATCAGAATCACTACAATTTTACACAGGTGGAGGCCAATTAACTTGGTATATGATTTTGAAGGTGATTGGTTCCACCTGATCTAATTTACAATTACTATTGTAAAGGGGTGGTTTGTGGTGGTGGGGGGGGGGGGTGGACACCTTTCCAACCAAGATATTCTAGTTTTGTATTTTAATGAATTTTCTGAACTTTGTAGAATTCGTTTTTCACTTGGAAGTTGTGGGTTACGCTGTGTAAATAAAGGTCGAAAAAGTCTGAAAAAAAAAAAAAAAAGCAATTTATTTCCAGGCTATAAGGCGACAAAACGTGAAAATTTTGAAAGAGGGTGTACACTTTCTGTAGGCACTGTAAAGGTCTGATCACAATTAAACAGAATGACCCTCAGCGGAGCGTGTACAGTGCCTTCAGAAAGTATTCACACCCTTGGTTGTTTTTTCACAATTTATTGTGTTACAGCCTGAATTTAAAATTGATTAAATTGAGATTTTTTTTTTTTGTCACCGATGCACACAAAATACCCCATAATGTCAAAGTGAAAGATTTGTTTTTAGAAATTCTTACAAATTTATTAAAAATGAAAAGTTGAAATGTCTTGATTCAATAAGTATTCAACCCCTTTGCTCTGACACTCCAAATTGAGCTCAGGTACATCCAATTATTTTTGATCATCCTTGAGATAGCTATACAACTTGATTGGAGTCCACCTGTGGCCAATTCAATTGATTGGACATTATTGACAAGATGGTGTTATGGCAGAATGGCCAGAAGAAAGCCACTCCTGAGAAGACGGCACTTGACACCGTGCCTGGAATTTACAAAAACACTCTGAGAGCATGAGCAAAATGTTATTTGGTTTGATGAGACGAAAATTGAACTCTTTGGCCTGATTGCAAAGCGCTACCTCTGGTGGAAACTGAGCACAGCTCATCACACATCTCATACCATCCTTACCATGAAGCATGGTGGTGGCAGCATCATGCAATGGGGATGCTTTTCAGCGGCAGGGACTGGAAGACTTGTCTGGATAGAGGGAACAATGAATGGAACCAAATACAGGCAAATCCTTGAGGAGAACCTGCTTCAGAGTGGAAAACACCTTAGACTGTGGGGAAGATTTCCATTCCAACAGGCTAATGACCCCAAGCATACAGCCAAAGCAGCACAGGAATGGCTTCAGACCAAGAACATGAAAGTCCTTGGGCGGCCCAGCCAAAGGCCAGACTTGAATCCCATTGAGAATCTACAGAAAGACTTGAAGATTGTTTTTCACCGATGTGCCCCATCCAACTTGACAGAGCTTGAGCAAATCTGCAAGGAAGAATGGGATAAAATCCCCAAATCCAGATGTGCAATGCTCATACAGACAATACCCAAGAAGACTCGAAGCTGTAATCACTGCCAAAGATGCTTCAACAAAGTATTGACCCAGGGGGCTGAATAATTATGTGAATTATATATTTCTGTATGTCATTTTCGATAAATTTGTAAAAATTTCGAAAAACATGTTTTCACTTTATCATTATGGGGTATTTTGTGCAGATCTGTGACAACATATTTAAATTTAATCCATTTTAAATTCATGCTGCAACAATGAAATGTGAAAAAGTATTCTTGATTTTAAACCTGTTGAATTCGATCTTGCAAAAAATTGCCAATCCACCAAATCATGAATGATTCAACAAATAGATTTTTCGGCTTCGGGATGAGCCAATCTCTTTGGATGGTATTGAACTCTGAAGAAATGTCAATGTTTCTTGTGCATAGCAAATTATCTTGTCCCTATGTTGCAGACCATTTACCAAAGTCAAAATTTTGTCATGAACAGATTTGTTTTGTTGGTATGTAAACTGAAATTTGTCAATGTAGCCTACTTTGACACTGAATTTAGCAAATATTTAATCATAATCTTCTCAAACATTTCATGACAACTGGGGTCAGTGCAACAGGTCAGTTGTCATTGATCGGTTTTGGTTGAGGTTTATTCAGAACAGGAACAATAATGACCGACTTCCAGCAGGATGGAATTGTGTGCATGTCCACAGATTGCTGGAAGAATGTTGAAAATGCTGCCAGGTGTTGTGCACATTCTTTCAGCATCTTACCACAGATCCTGTCTGGTCCTGTTGCCTGACTTCAGTTCAGACGTTCAAGTTGTTCTTCCATTTCCCTTGTGTTGATGGTGATATGCCGCTCTTGTGTATCAAACAGAAGAGATAGTTGTTCTTTGATTTTTATCTCTTTGATCATCCTGCCGTTAATTTTCGATTGGTCACCGACTTTGCCCCCAAACAAATTTTCATTACGGACCACAGGTATCAAAATGCTGCAGATATCAAACAAACAGTTTCCAATGGAGCACCTCGCCACCATAAGAGCATTTAAATTGCATCAGATGTGGCAATAAATGTGAATTGTTCCTCCCAGCTTTCCAGCTCGATGAGGAGATGCCATTTGCATTTTTGCCGCCTCCATCCGTACCCCATTTAGAATCCTGCATGGGCAACTTGCTCATTACCATCGAAGCGACAAAAACTGGTTGTTCATCAGCAATTCTTAAATTGTTTTCTGAGCCAGAAAATGAATCTGCCACCTTTCTTACAAGTGTGTGTTTATGCATGCATGCGTGCAACTTGTGTACACCATGCCAATTATAGCATAAAAGATGTTCAGATCACAGAACCAAATGATTTTTTTTTCAGTCTACATTTCTTTGAGTTGTGTGTCATATATTTCCTGAACCTGAAGCATCCTTGAATGTCGTTCATCATCGTTGATATTTTCACTTGGAATCGTAACCTTCCTGCAATTTGCAATGAGCTTCCACAAACATGGAGCTGAATTTAGCCATGTGATCCATTCCTGCCTTCTCATGCCTCCTGTGTTTAGCACTGAACTTCAGTTGCTCCTTCATTTCCTTACACCATTTCACAGCCATAGTTTCTCCATAAATTGGACGTTTGTTAACAGTGTTTCCTTGCTTTAACATTCCAATTAGGCCAAAAAAAAAAAAATGTTGCATTGGCGTAACGGGTCACTGAAAAATAGGGTAGGTAGGTAGGGATTTTTTTTTTAAATAAATCCCTCCCAAAATCTCCCTCGGCTCGAGTACCCCCCCCTTTTTGTCGGCGACCCCCCCCCACTAAAAAAAAAAAACTAGTACAGTGAACCTTGCCTAAATCGAACTTGCATAAGTCGAATAATCGCCTAAGTCAAAGATCTTATCAAGTTCTCTTCTCTTTATATTCTTTTGTTTTTACACCTTTAAATCTAAGCTATTTCTTCAGTCCTAACATATTCGACTTAGACAAGGTTGACTGTAGTTTTTACAACAGCCAGTGGCGTACTGTCGTACATGGTAGACAAAGCATTGGAGGGGCAGAGCATTGTTCACGAACAACACTCTGCCCCTCCAATGCTTTGTCTACCGAGTACGACGGTACACCACTGACAACAGCTCTAAGATGTGTAAATTCTATCATCAGATGCCAGGAAATCCCATATGAAGACCCTTTAAATATTTTTTTTTTCCCTGGGGGAGGCCCCCCAAACTTCCTGCTGGGGCTCGGGCCTTTCGCCTTTGGCGGATGAAGCCCCCCTTTCCCCAAGATCCTGAATCAGCCCCTGCCAAGCCTGAGATATCTCAGGCACCATCTCCAGGGGAATACACAAGATGCTGGTTTATAGCCTTTTCGGTGCTGTTCACACATATATCAACATTTTTAATAGCAAATACAGTGAACTCTGCCGAAGTCAAACCTCTCTAAGTCAAATAATCGCCCAAGTTGAAGTAATTTTTTTAACAAATCATGCAAAACATGTCTTTACCTCTGGTAAGACAAATTTCTTCTAAATCGAACAGATTTTTGTGGTCCCAAGAGACGACGAAGCGATAACCGAAGTCGTCTAAGATAGACACCTTTTCCGCCGCCAAAACGTCCGAAAAGGACCCTCCATCACTGCTAGACGCTTGCACGGAGGAAAGTATTGGAGCAGTGTCACAATTTACGTCTGCAATTCCCTGAATGATATCTCCAAGCCTCGCATCTTTGTCGCATTTTCGTAAGACGCTGAACAGTTTTTTGGCCCAAGCATGCCAGTAATCTTGATAGAGTACGCGGCCATGTTGGAAACAACAGACGACGTACTGATCGAGCGAGGTGCAATATCTCTCCCTCGTACAGATGATATGCAGAGCCGTTTCGCACACACACACACACACACACACACACACACACACACACACACACTGACACACACACACACACTCACACACACACACACACACACACACACACACACACACACACACACACACGCAGCGAGCTAAACTATGACATATGCATAGTGCAGCGTGCAGCGGGTTCTGTCCGAAACACTTCCGGGTTTTTGCGATCGCAATCAACAAGATACTTGATATCGATAAAAAAAAAAACCGTAGGGTCGGCGGAATTTTTAGGGTCGGGCGGGTTACGCCAATGCAACACTTTTTTTTTTTTTTTTGGCCTTATGTTCACCAACCATCAGTTAGCCAAGAAAGGCATTTGACTTCTGTTCTGCAACAAGCTGCTCCGTCTTGCCCCTTATAGCAGGTTCTTTCTTTTACTCAATGTTTGTTTGGACACATTTTATTCCAGTTTCAGGAGCTCATGATAAGGTTGACCCAAGCATATTTTGCTTCTGTTAGTTACCACAACTAGAGCTGAGCCAAATATTGTGTTGGAACCCTCACCTTTGGTGGAGGGTCATGACTGCAAGCAATTCCATTGTGGTTTATTCTTGTTCGAACAAGCGGAGTTTGCTGTCCTGACAGCTGCCTAGCTATATTTCTTTAATGTTTGTTCATCTCAGATGAAGTCTTCAACTCCGCAGTGAAATAACGACCAATACTGTACACATACTAACTGGATCAAAAAATATATATTAAGAATTGCCAAAATGACACTTCATTATAAATTCCCACTTGAGGATAACCTGGAAGGGCAGATCAAAAAGACTGACATCTTTCAAGGAAACAACAGCATAAAAATAACCATGACTCCTTCCCTGTTCCATGGTGTATATTAAGTTTGAATGAAAAGGAAGGTTAAGATTAGTTTATCATTTTGCCTTTTCATTTGAGAAAAGGTCACTTTTAATTTGAAAATTCAAACACAATGTCTTCAAGTTTGGAAAAATTAACTGACATCACATTGATAATTGCATTACATTCAGGAGATTTGAACAATCATAAGACTAATAATTGCTGAATTTGCTAATTATAGATAATGATTAACAATTTTCATTTCTAAGTACTTGTCATCACAGCCGATACTTTGGATTAACATTTAACAGGTCGACTGTTTCTGGAAGAAAACTTTGCTATTGATCCCTTAGAGATGATATTCTAATATTGTGTGCACCTACCGAACGTGTTGTGCTTGTCAGGCAATGACCTTGTATTGTTTAAGCAAAAGAAAAGATGATGCATTTTATGATGGATCTGGTCATCTCAAAAGTTAATTTTTAAGGGCACAATTTAGATACTGGTACATAGTTACGGTGATACCCCATACTGCGTTCCACTTTACGTGGATTCACTTTCACGATAATTAGATAGTCAATTTTTAATTTCCTAAAAATAATTTTTTTTTAATCCATCAAGCAAGCCAAATGTTACAAGTTTAAACACCGTGTTGACCATAAACGTGACCACCCGTGTTGACTTCTCTGGCAGCCAATCAGAGTGTGTATCCTCTCAACCAATCAGTGCACATGTTGTCTTCCTGTTCTGTGTGCCACCATGCTGGTATTTGCACCGAAAGCCTTGAAAGACTGATTAGAAGTGTCAAGAGAATGCATCAGTGTGGAGCTGAAATTGAAAGTGTTAAGGTGGATGTAGTCGGGTGTTGGTGCTACCACTGTTGGGTGTGAATTTGGCTTCAGGAAGTTGTCTAAGGACAATTGTAAAGAACAAAGAAAAAACATTAATGTATCTAGTCAGTCCATGACTCCCATCGATGCTACAAAATTTAATGAGATCTTGGAGCAGTTTAATGGAGAGACTTTCATCCTTCTGGATTGACGATATCAATCGGTGTGCTATGCCTTTAAGCCAAGCAGTAATTATGGCTAAGGCACTGAGTTTATATGATGAACTAAACGAGGAGGAAGGTGAGGATAAGGTGCTGAGATTATTTGATGACATGAAAGAGCAGGAAGGTGATTGATAAGATGCTGAGATTATATGATTAATTGAAAGAGTAGGAAGGTGAGGGACAATGCGTTGAGATTATGTGATGAAGTAAAAGAGCAGGAAGGCGAGGGTATGGTGCTGAGATTATATGATGAATTTAAAGTGGTACCGACCTGCAAAGGTACCAACAGCACCACTTCCCATGATCCGGTGAATCCATGACCCCAGGCCCGACCCAGACGTGTATCGACCTCTTTCTCCCAACATGCGGAGACATGAATATCACTGCCAAGGTAAGTAAATCGCTCCGTGACCTCAACATCCTCACCACAAACGGGTACAGACAAGATGGCAGCATCCAAGATGTCATTAAAAGCCTTGTATCTTGGTTTTGACCTCGGAAACCCATAATCCCACTGGATCTGACTCCTCATTCAGTGCCTGGAGGGCCACCATAAGGATATCCAGTTTCTCTGCAAAGATGCCTTGATGTGAAATCAAGGTCAGAGATCTTGACATTCCCAAACGATGACCTGAATCTTGATCTCTTCAACATTCACCCCAGAATCCAGTCGATACGAGCACTGAAAAGTGTGGGGGCCAGTACACACCCCTGTCAAACTCCAGTAACAACTGGAAATAAGTCATTGATGGACCCATGACACCTCACATCACTCTCACTACCAGAGTCCAGTCTAGAAATCAGATTGATCAATTTTGGTGGCACCCCACAGAGACTGAGAATGTTCCAGAGGGCATCCCGATTCACTGAATCAAATGCTTTCCGGAGATCAAGATCGGCTGCAAGCAGCCTCTGTTGAAACTCTCACCTGCATTCGGTGAGGACTCGAAGAGCAAGGACACAGTCAATAGTTGTCCTCTTTGGTGTAAAGCTTGACTGCTCTGAGCGCTGGTGCTCAAACATGGTGGCGAACCCTATCAAGAATGATCCGAGCAACGACCTTGCCCGGCACTGAGGGCAGTGTCACTGCTCGGTAGTTGTTGCAGTCCTGGTGATCACCATTCCCTTTCCAGAGAAGGACAACAAGGCCTCTCTTTCGGTCTTTCGATACCTGTGCTCTAAACAGACCACAGAACTGCATGCAATAACTTGAGTACAGCATTTCCACCAGCCTTGAGAAGTTCAGCATGGATGCCACAGATCCCAGTAGCTTTACCCCATTTCAACCGGTTCACCGCAGTCTGTGTTTCCACAAACGAAGGTGGATCGCAATTGATTGGAGGATCAGCAATAGGGATAGTAACACCCCTGACAATTCTTCCTTCACAGTGAGATCACTTACCTCAGTTGGAGCATATATAGAGACCAGGGAAATGACACCTAAAGAGTGACGAATCCTCAGTCTTGTAATACGCTCGCTGACTGGTGTTACCTCAATTATCAATTATCATGGGAGTCAGCTTATTGGACACACCTACAGCAAACCCATGGGTGTGGTAACCATCAAGGAGACCAGAATACCACCCACCACCCTCATCATAGTAGGTGTAACCATCCACCATGATCTCACCAATATGCGGTCTCTGAACCTCATAGTGTTGCAATACTGATGTTCAAATGCTGGAGCTCAAATGATAGCAGAGACAGGTGATCATCCTCTCTTCGGGATAGGACATTCCAGGTACTCACCCGAAGGGACCACCTCAGGTTAACCCGAGGAGACTGCCGTCTGGTGGACGATACCCCACCACCACCTCAACACACACCACCGCAATCCAACCCAGGAAGGTTACTCCATGCTTTTCCTCCTATCATCAAAGAATGGGGGTCCCAAAGGCTTTGTCTCAATCCCGTCACCCTGCGGAAGGGTATCTACACAGAAGATACTCACACGGTATGGGTTTTCAGTTTCATTTCCATTTTTGGTGCATTTTGTGGGATGAAGTGTTTTCTGGTGGCTGGAGTGCAAATCTTGCCACCAACCTTGAAAGTGTTAACCCAACTGGAGGCTACAGACACGGTTGGGCAGAGATATGGATGGCTGTTGGCTCACAAGGAGCTCCCCCACCCTTTAACGATGGTGAATGAACTTGAGGAAGCAAAATCTCCTCGAGCTTGGGGAATCTCACACCAAGCCGAGTAGAGGTGATGTATACACCTGGGAGATTGTGATTCCCCCACAACAGCAAGGCTGACTTGTCTCAATAAGGCAATGCCAGTGTGCACACAACAAACGGCATGGACATCTGGACTCCAACACCAGCCACTCTCCTCTTCTGGTACTAACTTCGACTTGATTAGATTCAGACTCCGACTCAACTCTGTTTCATGACGACCTAAAACCATTGCCAATAGCATCTTTGATGACCTCAAGAACTCAATTCTTCAGGCGCTGGTTTTTATGCTCCAAACCCGTAGCGGCATGTAAGTTAATCCAACAATGAGCTGCCACAATCCCTTTAAGGCAGCCATGAGGCTGCAAGGTCCCACCCTCAGAAAGTTCTTGAAAACCTCAGAGAGGCTTGTGGTGGAACGAGGTCAAAAATACATGAAGCCATGGGGAAGTTGGAGCACAAAGTACCACCCCATCGGGTGTGATTGGTTGGACATATCTTGCCTTCGCAGCTCATCCTGCCTTCTAGTAAGTCCACTTCTATGCTACGAAATAAACCACTCAACACGTACAAATTGTACGATAAAACTTTCATTGCTTGTTCATGCTGCATTGCTTAAAGCATACATATTGGTCATTCCTGCATAAATGCAAGTCTCTACAGAACCCAACGTTCACAAGAAATATATACTGCATTGTAATGATTCGCTTCTTCAAAAAGGAAATTTGGATCATTGTTTATGATCAGAGATGAGAATGTATCTTATCATGGAAATGTGCATTTGAGGTGGGTTGAGATATTGCATTATATGGGCTGCACGAGACTATCACTGAGACCAATTGTTGCCTTTATATATGAGTTATTGTAAAAATTAATCCACATTGGACATAGTCTTTAAAGAAAAAAGGACATAGTCTTTATCACCTCACTGGCATGATGCTCATATATACTGATGCTATTAAGGGGTGGTTTTGTGTGAATGGTCATTTTTATTTGTTTTTCTTTCAAAAACATTAAATTATGATTTTCATTTAAATTATGATTTTTATGGTGGGCGAAGGTTATGTTTTCACCCTTGTCTGGCTGTTTGTCTGTGAACAGGATAGCTCAAAAAGTTGTGGACGGATTTGGACGAAACTTGGGCAGGTTGCATGTGTGACTTGGATAAATTGATTAGATTTTGGTGAAGATCCGGATCGGGATCTGGATACGAGAATTTGTGATTCTTCACCATTTAAGGCCCGGTCACACCTTGACGTTTTAGCCAACGTATGCCGATTTTTGAATTTTTTTTCTAAAACGCTGGCACACGTTGAAAACGTTATGGGTAAGTTTTGATAACATTGAGAGCACGCTGAAAAACACTGCCATACGTCGTTGTACGTTGGCTTTAAACGTTGTACTTTTTGGTTGTCCTCAAATTTTTTTCATGCTTGAAATTTCACGACGTATGCCGGCGTATGACTCACACGTTCCGCTACGCTGGCCACAAGTTGTATGCACGGTCTGCGATCGTTGACAGACGTCAACACATGCTACTTGTAAGTTAATCATAAGTTGAGACACGCCGAGGTAATGTTTCGCGTACCTGAAACTTATTTCTAACCTATGATTAACGTGTTGTTGGCACGTTACGCGATCGTTGCCACACATCGACAGACGTTACTTTTAAGTTACTCAAAGGCTGAAAGACGTCGGTATAATGGATCGTCCTTGCGTCAGCGTCCACGGCCACGGCCACGGCCAGGACACTTATTTGCAGCATTCTTCAAACTTTTCTTCGGCATGACGAGGATGTTCACACTTCGATGTCTAGCTTGGCTATGATTCCAATTGTCCATCGGCAGCGTCTATTTAAAATAGTCGAGTTTGAGCGTTTTAACACGTTCAGAAGAAACGCTTCAAATTTCCAAACCCCAGCGTCAAAAAACAAAGGCGAGTGACATAAATTTAAATCGTTCATTGCAAACAATGAAAATAGTTGAGTGGTATCGTTTAAAAGTCGTTGAGTGTAAAAAAAAATCCAATTGTTGAGCGCAAGCGTCAACTTTCAATAGTGGAGTTTGAGCGATTTAGCACGTTCAATAGAAACGATTAAAATTTCCGAGCGCCGGCGTCAAAAAACAAAGGCGAGTGACAGCAATTTAAATCGTTCATTGTAAACAATGAAAATAGCTGAGTGGTACCACTTAAAAGTTGTTGCGTGTAAAAAAAAAAAAACAATTGTTGAGCGCAAGCGTCTACTTTCAATAGTGGAGATGCAGCCATTTAAATCGTTGAGTTTATCATTTAAATCGTTAAACGCAAGGACGATCCATCATAACCCACACCCTCCCCCTCACACTCACCTACTACTGCCAACATGAACAAACTACTACTAATACTAATACTACAGCAATGCCAACCCTCCCGATTTCATCGGGAGGCTTCCGAAAATTCACCCAAACTCCCGCCCTTACGATCACTATCCTTATCCTCCCGAAATTTTGATATTTTTGCACTGTTCACTAATCAGAATGTACTAGTATGAGAATTGAATGAAAAGCATCGTCTGCTACGTATAGCATGTGGTAACTCCATAACGTTCGCTGCTACCAAATTGTACGTAAAAAATTGCAAATTCAAATGAGGAGCAGCGAAACATTGGGTCTGGATCTCGCTTATGCGATCATGCACTGAGATTTAGTGCATGCGGTATGTGTGCAATACAGTGCATGTGGTATGTATGCACAGTGTATATGCATGCGATACGCTCACTGCATGCAGCTGGGCCCCGTACCAGCCCGGCGGTCGCGACCACCGTGTGGTGTTTAACAGCCGCTAGAGTTCTACGAGTCGCGCTGCAGCTGTGGAACATCGACTTCGAAGTTACCGATGCTTCAAACCCTCGATGTTGATTACGAAATGGCAGAAAAGAAGCTTACGACGACCAAGAAATGGTCTCAGAAGTACAAGACCGAATACAGTCTCCAATACCCGTGTATTCGAAAGTCTGAAAGAGGAATTCATCATGCGTATTGTACAGTATGCAGCGTTGATATTTCAGTTGAGCACGGAGGTCGCGATGATATTCGGAAGCACGTTGGAAGCAAACGGCACACGGACATTGCAAAGGAGAGATCTTGAGAAACGAGTACCCGGTACACTTCTGAATTATTTCACCAAACAAGGGACAAGCGAGGAAGAGGATGTTACCTGAGCGGAACTTCTCTTTAGTGGATTTATTGTGGAACATAACTTGCCCATATCAGTCTCAGATCATGCTGGACCTCTATTTCAAAAGATGTTTCCAGATTCAAAAGTTGCTTCAAAGTATGGATGTGCAAGAACAAAAACTTGCAAGATGTGCAAGATGTGCAAGAACAAAAAAAAAATAAAATAAAAAAAAACAAGAACAAAAAGCAAGAAAAAAAAAAAAAAAAAAAAAAAACAAGAACAAAGAAGAAAAAAAGAACACTGGTCAACAATTTTTTACTTTCTGAATGTTGTCTCGATTTCTACAAGTGAATTAGGGTATTCTGGCACTGCTGAATCAGGAAATGGCATCCGTTTCTCTCCATCAGGTCAGGTTTTTTGTGTTAAGTTGATTTGAAAATCAGATCTTGTGACAAAATCAATTACATTTTTGTGGCATTATCAGCTGATTTTTGTCAACACATATCATCCTAAACATGTTTTTAAGAAAAAAATGTTTTGCCAACAACATTTATTGATTACATGATAGAAACATCGATTACTGTCATCTGAATGGTGGGCATTGATAAAGGTAAGTACAAGTAAATTGCATGTTGCGTCACCACTGTTCAAACTTCAGGGCTTGAACTTCCGTTTCTTCGAACTCCTGGAATGTTCAGCGGCAGGGAGGTCTCTCTTCAGATTCCAACAGTAGTCAGCCATCATGACTGCGTCCCAGCGACCCTGATACCTGGTCTCCATCTCCTTCATGTCCTGATGGAATCTCTCCCCTGCTCGTCACTCATTGAACCCAGGTTCTCAGGAAACCGGTTCATATGTGAAAATAGGTAGTGCATCTTGATGCTCATGTTGCAGCCCAGGTTTCTGAAAGCAGTCAGCATGTTGTTGACAAGTTCTGCGTAGTTTCTGCCCTTATTGTTGCCAAGAAAGTTCTTCACTACCAAAACAAATGTCTTCCACGCTTCCAGTTCCACTTCGTTCATTGAGTTTTTGAACTCTGGATCTCTGATGAGCTGACGGATCTGAGAACCATCAAAGATGCCAACTTTCAACTTCTCCATGGTCAATCCTGGAAAAGCCTGGCACAAGTAAGTGAAGCAGTCACCATCTTTGTCCAGAGCCTTGTGAACTGCTTGATTAAGCCGAGCTTGATGTGCAGCGGTGGGAAGAGTATTCTGTCTCTGTCCACCAGAGGGTCGTTGATGACGTTCCTTTCTTTGCATGGCACCAATTCCTCCCGCACAGGCCAGTCCTTCTTCGTGTAATGCTGAGCACGGTCCCTACTATCCCACATGCACAGAAAACAAGGGTACTTGGTGAAGCCAGACTTTTGTCCCAACAAAAAGTTCACCATCTTCAGGTCAACACAAATAAACCACTTATGCTGATCATAACCAATTTTCTCCAGCACGTGCTTCACCGCTTCATACTTCTCCTTCAGTGTAGTCGAGTGAGCGATGGGTACAGAGGCAAACTGGTTGCCGTTGTGTAGCAGAACACATTTCAGTGATCGCTTGCTGCTGTCAATGAACAGTCTCCAATCTTTGGGTTCGTACTGTGGCACTCCAAGCTTGAGCAGAAGCGCATGTCATAAATTGGCGCATGTAGGTATTGTACATTCTTCAGGAGTTCGTTATTTCAAGAAATACAACTTTTTGTATCACATTATTACAAAATCTGCCCCATTAACTTTAGTTTTGATCCACGAACTTTATGCTTTGCCTCACCAATTTTTGGAAGATTTTGAGGTTTTATGACTTCAAACTGATCCCTTTCTAGAGCATAATCACCCAGAACTATCGTACCTGAATACTTCTTGTCATTAAAATAATTATTTCCAATTAAAACAATTATTTGACATGACATTTTTACCCCCACCAACTTCTTCTAAAATGCTCCACACATGCGTACATGTGAACAAAAATGTAAAAAACGACATGTGGCCATATCTCAAAAACTTGACCTGATTGAACAAAACTAATGTGAGTTTTGGATTCAGCGCATCAGATTCGTCCTAAATCAGCTTAAAAAATGCAGACAACAAATTTGTTGTTGACCAGTGTAATTGGTGAGTTGTCAAATGTTACTGCTTCATCTATTGCCGATATTGCTAGACTAGCTCCATTTAAGCCTAGCTACAGACGGTAGCAATGACAGTGGTGAGGCCCAGCTATATCCTGTCCTGATTTCGTACTATGACAACAGTGCTGGGATTGTGAAGCAAGGTTTGCTAAGTTTGCCTGCGTGCAAACAAGATTCCACTGGAGAAAACATTTTCAAACTGCTTGATCATGAGTTCAGTGACAGGAAAATTCCGTGGGGAAATTGTGTTTCCTTTTGTGCTGATAATGCCTCTGTCATGGTGGGCAAGCACAAAGGAGTCGCTGCTTATATCCACAAACAAAATCCAGAGTGCTACATCATGGGATGCCCTTGCCATATGATGCACAATACGGCCAAGAAGGCGGCTCAGGCCTTACCCATTGAATTAGATGACTTTCTCATCGATATTTACTACTACTTGGACAAAAGTAGAAAACGCGTCAAAGGAGTGAAAGCACTGCAAGAACTCTGTGATGCCCCGACACACAAGATTCTGAAGCATGTCGCAACAAGGTGGCTGTCCCTTGGTCAGTGCCTAGACAGGCTGATTGAACAGTGGGAGCCACTTCGCCTCTTCTTCAAAGAAGAAGTACGAAGAAAAAATGCAAACCAACTGTAGCCAAGACTCTAACAACGAGCAAGAAGGACGGCACTGTATCTACTGCCAGTACTGGCACTGCAGGATCAAGCACTAGTGGAGCAGCATTCACCACTACCACTGCAGTATCTGCTGCGAAGAAGACAGCAGGGACAGCACCAAAACCAATGCTGAGAGCAGGTAGCATCACCGGCCCTTCATCACGTTCATCTACAAAGCAGATCCCTTCAGAGTCGAGAAAGACTGTGATAGTCCCATCTACAGGCAAAGAAGGACCCAAGTTAAGTTCTGCTTTTGCCAAATCACTTGATAGAAGCTCAGCAAAACCTTCGAATCAGAGGTCTTCTTCCTTGGCTGCACCTACCTCAAGCTCTCTCCTCAAACGTAAAATTGGATCTGGTACTACGAGTCTGACCTCTTCTGCTGGCAGTAACGCAAGTGTGATCGCCCTGCGGCTAAGTGTACTACGAGTTCTACAACTAAAAGCGCATCTTCCTCAAACACTGTGCAGGAATCTAGAGAAAAACGTGTCAACAGGATGTTCTTGTCTCCACAAACAAAACTCTATTGTTTCTTCCTTCGATATGCGAACAAGCTTTTTGAGAAGGGGAATCTTCTGCTCCAAAGAGACGAACCCTGTATTCACCTCCTGCACGGAGAATTGAATGGTCTTCTGAAAGATATCTTCGTACGGTTTTTGAAACCATCGGTGTCATCGGTTGCTCTGGTAAATGTACCCTTCTCTGACAGAAATCATCAGAAGAATGATGAGGACCTCATGATTGGGAACGATGCCAAACTGTATATAAGGGAACAAAGGAGTCTCAAGAAATCCACCTTCACTCTGAGTGAGTCAGACATCCAAGGTTTCTTCAGTGCAGTTCGCTCATATTATGTGAAAGCCTGCAATTACATATTCAAAACCTGGCCGCTAGATGATGAATTAGCCAAGCATGCTCAGGTGCTGGATGTTAAGCTACACCAAGAAGTGGGGTTTGACTGTGTGGAGTTTTTCATCAAGAAATTCCCCTGTCTGTTCAGTGGCGGTGATAGTGACATAGACAGTCTTGAGAGTGAATTCGCTCACTACCAGGCAGACGCCTCCATAGCTGCAATTGCTACTGAGACAGTGAGAGTGGATGAGCAGTGGCATCGGATTTCACAGCTCACAGATCCCTGCACTGGTGCCAAGAAGTATCCTAATTTGAGCAAAGTGATGAAGGGAATCTTGGTCATTCCTCATTCGAACGCATCATGTGAGCGGGCACTCAGTCTTGTACGGAAGAATCATACTGAATTTCGTCCCAATTTGAGTGTCAAAACCCTGGAAGCTCTCTTAATTGAAAAACTAGCTCATAGCACCCCCTTGCTACCAGAGAGAATACAGCAAAGACATAATCAGAAGGGCTAAAAGAGCCACACAGCTGTCACTCAGCAAAGCTGCCATGGAAAAAGCAAGCAGCAGTAGTACCAGCCAGTAAGGTAAGAAAAATATTGCTTCTTTTGTGCTTTTTGTAAATCTTTGATTGTCCCCTAACTTACTAATATTAACATACATGTAACATTAAAAAGTGCACAATTTTCCCCTTTTTTTGTTCAAAAAGTGGGAATTCTTAACATGTTAAATGCTCCAAAATAGGGCTCAGAGGGCACTAGAGAGCGTCTAGAACCCCAGAGCTTCCAGGGCCCTAAGGCGGGCCCTGGACCCCGACGCAAGGGTCGAGCGCTCCGCGCTCGAGATGTGCGCTTCACGCACATTATTTGGTGTCGGTTGAAAATCCTCCCTAATTCTGATTTCCAAAAGTTGGCATCTCTGATACTAATACTGATACTGATACTGATACTGTTACTGCTGACATGGACATCTACTCAAAAAGGACTCGAAAACACTGTTGGGTTCCCCTTTTATGAGCAGCATTTTTATATACCAATTCCCAAAACCGCTGGGAACACGTCTTTATATGGCAGTTGTAAGCTAGAAACACGTTAATTTTTTTTTTTTTTGTCGACCGGAAGACGTCATTGGAATACGTCTACATACGTCGATGTGTGTTGGGACTACGTAAAGAATTGGTTCAAAGCACGTCAAACATAAGTTTGAAATAAGTTTCGCGTAAAAAAGACATTACCGCGACGTGTTTCGACTTATGAGTAGCTTATAAGTAGCCTTTGTGGACGTGTGTAAGCGTCCACATATCGTGTGTAAAACTTATCCCCATCGCATGTGGAACGTGTGTCATACGCCGAGTACGTCGTAAAATTTTGAACATGTTTAAAATTTCTTGACGTACTCTACTTACTACGGCGTATGATAGTGTACTTTAGCGTTCCACTCACGTATACCAAACTTACTCATACCGTATTTGACGTGCCCCAACGTTTTAGACACATTTTTCTTAGGTCCGCATATGCTGGCAAGATCGCCAAGGTGTGACCGCGATGTTGACACTTCCATTTCTACGGCAGTTATGATTCGAATCGTTGTGCGTCAGCCTTTTAATAGGCTACGTCACGACATCGTCGGCGATGCGTGCAACACGCTATGCCTAAGTTAGACTATCGTTGGGCATCGGTTGTGTAGGCCGACAACAGGTTCAGCATTCGTTGGTATAAGTTATCTATAACACAACGAAACTTTCTGTGTAGTTACCAATGCATTATACATAAGACCAAGTCGCTATGAATACGTCCGAATCTTTAAAAAAAAACATCAAAAGTTCAACGGAAGCCAGCGTTTCACATACATTTTAATACATTTTTAGATACATTTTAATATCGCTGGCTAAAACGTCAAGGTGTGACCGGACCTTTAGAGATTGAGCCAAAAACGATATATATATATATATATATATATATATATATATATATATATATATATATATATATATATATATATATATATATATCTATATATATATATATATATATATATATATATATATATATATATCATGATATCTCAAAAAGTTGTGGACAGATTCCGCTCAAACTTGGTGGATGAGGTGGTTCGGTGATAAGAACAAGCTGATTAGATTTTGTGAGATGGTCGGATGCAGATCCGGCCAATCGGTGGGATAAAAAACGTAAACTGTTCATCCTGATGGAGGTGTGTTGTCGACCAAGTGCCGTTGTCGTAATTACCCTCGCCGAATGAGTGGCATTTGCATTTGGGTCCCTTTGTTACTTACGAAATCTAAAGATTTCGTAAGTATATTGATGTCTTCCGTTTCTGTTTGTTTGTTTGTGTGTGTGTTTGTTACTTATGAAATCTAAAGATTTCGTAAGTATATTGATGACTTCTGTCCTCTGTTTGTTTGTGTGTTTGTTTGTGTGTTTGTTTGTGTGTTTGTTTGTGTGTTTGTTTGTAGGCACGATAACTCGAGAACGGAATAAGCTACCAATGCCAAATTACACCACGTGATTCAGGAGGGTGATGGCTTGCGCTGAATAGATTTTGGTCAAAATCGGTCAAAGGTCAAGGTCACAGTGAGGTCAAACATAATTCCGTAAATTCATGTGGAGAAATGGAGATTTTTGCTTCGCTCGACGTTACGAGTTCGTTTTAACTTCGATTTTAATTTTGTCTTCGGTTTTTTGCGATCGCTTAGGACGCTTAAAACTCGGTTTTCGAAATTCTGGTAAAAATCGGATGTTTTGGAGACGTTTTAAGATTGTATCAAGAATATTTCACTCGACGTGTCACGGGTCGTCACGTGATCCAGTGCGCTCGAGCAGACGCGTCGTTGACCCACGTAAAGGTTTTCCGTGTGCGCGCTGACGGTGTTTTCGATAAAGATGGTATTTAAAAGTCATTTTTTTATCCCAATAAAGGTTATCGTCGCATGCCTGACTCGCTGAGCCGTCGGATTATGTCAAGATTGTTGGTGGATGGCCGAATATTACGGTTTTGTGACTTTGATAAAAGAATATATAATAATTGCGTGTAGAAATGGAGATTTTAGCTTCGGTCGACGTTACGATTTTTGATGGTTTGGTACAGAATCATCGTAGAAACTTCTGGTTTTCGTCGCTACCTTCTCTCAAGACAGCTTTTATTAGACAAGGTCAGGTCAAGTTGACGATTTCGTAAGTACCAGTCGGTGACTGCTTGTTTGTAGGCACGATAACTCGAGAACGGAAGGAGCTACCAATGTCAAATTACACCACATGATTCAGGAGGGTGATGGCTAGTGCTGATTTGATTTTGGTCAAAGGTCAAGGTCACAGTGAGGTCAAACATCCAAAAAATGATTACTCGAGAACGGAAGAAGCTACCAATGTCAAATTACACCATGTGATTCAGGAGGGTGGTGGCTAGCGCTGATTAGATTTTGGTCAAAATCGGTCAAAGGTCAAGGTCACAGTGATATGAGGTCAAACATCCAAAACATTTGATTTTTGATGGTTTAGTACAGAATCATCATAGAAACTTCTGGTTTGCGTCGCTACCTTCTCTGGAGACAGCTTTTATTAGACAAGGTCAGAGGTCAAGTTGACGATTTCGTAAGTACCAGTCGATGACTGCTTGTTTGTTTGTTTGTCCGCACAGAACTTTTGTGTTGTTCTCCGCAAGATCGAGACGAAATTTTCACCAATGGTGCAATTTCTCATGTAGAATTATTTAATGATGATTATGATGTCATAGGTCACATGGTGTGGCAGCCATATTGGAAAAGCAGAAAAATCTTTGGACCTCTCTCTCTGAAACCGCACCAAGGAAAAAATTGAAACTTAGCCCACGACAAGTACTCCTCATGGGGAATACGTGTGATGTTTTGATGACGTCAGAATTGCATATGTAGAATTGTACATCTGATCAGTATGAAAATTTATGAGGGTAATCTCCTGATAAAATTGTCCACAGAAAAATAATTGATGATGTCATCAGTCGTGATTCAGCAGCCATGTTTTTATTTTGATTTTATTTTTTTAACCTTCTAAAATCTCTGAAGTGGCTGAACAGATTGAGGCAAAACTTTACACGTATGACCGCCTATCCATGAGGAACAAAATATTCCCACATATGATGTCATAGGTCACATGGCTTGGCAGCCATATTGTTTTTACCCTAAAACCTATAAAAATACACCACTCAAAAGAAGTCCCGGCGAGGGTCTGCAATCTCTAATTGCTCTTTTTCTTGTTTTTGTGTGTTATAATCCTGCCTTTTAAATGATAATTATGTTTCAATGATAATTATGACATCATCAGTCAAATGGCATATGGTGTGGCAACCATGTTGGAAAAGTGGGAAAAATTTGGACCTCCTTTATCTCTGAAAGCACGCCAAGGAAAAAAATGAAACTTGGCACAGAGCAAGTACTCCTCATGGGGAATGAGTGATTATTATTTTTTGAATGACATCACAATTGCAAATGTAGAACGCTACATCCCATCAGTATGAAAATGTTTGAGGGTCATCTTTGGGATAAAGTTGTCCACAATTTTTTTGATGACGTCATCGGTCATGTGATTCAGCAGCCATATTGTTTTGAAAAAATAAACCTTTCAATTTTCTTAGCTGAAATGGCTGAACCAGTCATCCATGCCAGCCAGCATTTATAAAGTGGCAGTTCTAATTATGTCTCATTACATTAACACACCAGTACACAAATGCCACACAAAATACACCACACAAAACAAGTCCTGGCGAGGGTCTGCAATCTCTGATCGCTCTTTCTCGTTTTTTGTATTGTTATACTCTTTGTAGTTTTTATTTGTACAAGTCAAATTATATAATAGTTTTGTTTTTCTTCATTCCCAACTGAAATCTTTGCAACTTGTTTTACGAATGTGGAGGAAAAATCATGAGTGCCATTTCCACAAAAAGGAAGTCTGATGGTATGTTGTACGATTAAAAGTTAGTTGAACGCCACGACTGTATTTTCTGCTATTTTGGTTTAAAAACTGTAAATTTTATTTTATTTTTTGCAAATGTAACACTTTAAAGTACTCCACCCTCTGCTGCCTTACCATCGGTCATCCCTCAGACCGGCAAGCAGCAGCTTCTTCGCTCACTGCAGATCTGGGTAAAATCACAAACTGGTCCAACACGTGGAACATGTCTTTCAATCCGGACAAATCTCACACTCTCAATATGTCTTTCCGAAAGGACCGTTTAGAACCCCCCCCCACCCCACCCCATTCACTTACTCAACAATCCTCTGGAAGAAGTCCTTTCTTTCAAGCTTCTGGGTCATTATCTGCCATGACCTTTCCGGTGAAAGCCACATTTCAAACCTCGCCTCCAAAGTCAGTCGCCAACTGGGAATCCTCCGTCGTGCAAAGTCCTTCCTCGCCCCACCTGAGCTCCTGACCACTTACAAAGCTTTTGTCTGCAGCCTGATGGAGTACTGCTCTCCCCTCTGGGCTGCTGCTCCTGCCTCCCACCTTTCTCAGCTTCACGCTGTGGAAACCAAGGCATTTAGGATCATTGGCATCTCCCACAATGAGGCTGAGTCTTTGGGCCTCTCAATCTCTCACCAGAGGCTGGTCGGTGGTCTTTCTGTCTTCTACCGTCTCCTCTCCGGTCTCACCCCCCCCCTGCTCTCTCTGCGATTTCTCCCCACCACATTTCCGCAGGGTGCTCAAGGTCTGCCAACAACCCCCTTCTGGTAAAACTACCAAAATCACGAATCACTGCTCACCTTCACTCTTTCATTCCTCTTTTTTCCCACTTTTTGAATAAACTCCCTCACTCTATTGATTCCCATTCTTCCATTCCAGGCCTTCAAAACAGCTGTTCACCACCACCTCTTGTCATCCCCCATCCAAGTCCTCGATCTTTTCTACCCCTGATAATCCACCCAAACCCACTTCCTTCAAATTCCCTGCTTTCCTTCCTGAAAGTCCCTATAATGTCCATCTTGTATACCCCATGTTCCCCACCCCATCCCTCTCCCTTCCACAGATCTCCTAATGTCTCTGTTCCCCACTGTTTTGTCCTTTCCACTCCCACCCCTCTTGTCTCATGCCCCCCCCCCTTGCTGTGTGTTGTGTGTTCCCTCTCACACGAGCCTCGACAAGGTATACAAAAAAAAAAAAGTCGAATTGGCTAATTTTTCACATTTTTCTTTCCTTAATTCATCGGTTGATTTGGAGTGCAAGATCGATGTCATCAACTATGGTAGTTTGCAAAACTGTCAGTCAGAACGATAGAGGTGTTTATGCCTCTGAAAACTATCACAAGGCATACAGTACTTCCAGGGTCATGGATATTAATGAGCTGTTTTGTGTATTATTTGAACTACTTTGTGGGGACGACCTTCCGAGTAAGTTCGGAATGTAAATAGTTTTTTCAACATGTTTGTTATGATACAGAGGTGCAGTATTTAAAACAAACTACAAAATCATCAGCACTGGCTCATAGTACATTACATTTTGCCACAGTTCACTTCTCCAAACACCTGACACATTGTAATACAAGCACATTTTAATCCATGAAAGAGCTTAATCACTGAGCACCGTTTTAAATTAACAAATATCCAATTTATTTCAGAAAATATCACACTTTGCAAAAAAAAATTTCAATTATGCCATTTTAAAACTTTTCCCAAAAGTAATTTTTTTTCTTTTATTCATGATTGAAAGTGATTATTATTTCTTGATTTCTGATTAGACGTTCTCGACTGATGCGTCATCACCTCCTAATGGTCTAGGTGGGAAAAGCCTGTTCGGTGTTCAGCTCTCCAATTGGAGGTTGCAGAGTCTGAAGCGGAGCCGCTAAGGCTGTTGTAGAATATTCTTCATAATCATCCGTGATGATGAGACGAGTTCGTTTTTCTCCTCTTATTTGCACAAATAAGCAAAGTGAGTGGATGAACTCTTTTTGCCGACATAACATAGGGTCCATGGAATAGAAAAATGTCGCTTCTAGTATTCGGACCGAATCTAGTACTGTGTTAAATGACCGAATGTATATATATATGTGGTATTTATATAGACTATTTCCTGCAGAGCACACTAGAGCCTCATTCAAGCAGGAAACTTGAGGGGTGTAATGACTCCATAACTCTGCGAGCCGTTGCTCTCCATTGTCGGCTGCTTGCAGGTCTACATGCACAGGTATTTTGAGACACTTTGGTATTTGCAAAAATGGATGATTTTTCAAGTGTATTGGTTGGTCACCTGTCTGTCTATTTGTTTGTTTGTTTGTTTGTTTGTCTGTTTGCATGTCAATCGCCTGCAGGTCACAATTTTAAAGTTGTCTTTTGTTGGAGACCACCAACCTTATCGGCAATGGTAGAGTTGGTCATAAGCAAGAAGCCTATTGATTTTGTGGTCAAAAGGTCAACAACTTCGGTCAAATTTCCAAAATCCTCAGTTTTCATCTGATTGACTTGACCACAAAAATAATTGTGCTTGAATTCAGTGACCTGAGTGGAAAATCTTCTTCAAATTTCAACATAAGCCAAAGGTCAAAAACTTTTTCATGTCCGCAATTTTCATCCGATTGATTTGAAATAGGATTTGCATGTTTCGTCATTGAATTCAACCACCGATTGTTTTTAAGGTCAAAGGTTTTTGGGATTTCACAAGTATTGTGCTATACACAGCTTTTCTTGTTTGTTAACCTCCACCATCGAAGATCGGAGGTTACTGTTTTCACCCCTTTCTGTTTGTTATCTTGCCAAAACGAAGTTTTGCAAGATATGTTAGTCAGCTTGTATGTTTTTTTTTTTGTTTGTTTTTTGTTTGTCTGTAATCACGTATAAAAAATTCTGCAGAGCACAGTTATTATCGGAAATTTTTGTAACTTCGCATATCAGAGGCCTATAGAGGTCCCTTTCAGTGCACAAAATTTTGAAGGTCAAGGTCAAAGGTCAAGGTCACTTTGGTGCAAATCAGGGGAGTCGACGAAACCCTTATTTTTTGAGTAATTTTGATCGGATCGTCTTCAAACTTCATGGGAATATAGTTCATGGTCTGGCGCTCAGCTGATTAATTTTTGGTGGCGATTGGCCTGGAACTTCATGGTTGGCGCCTCAGGTCAAACATATTTGACCCCAAGGTCAAATTTTCAAGTTTTAGGAACCATATCGTGTAGTACCTCAAATTGAACACCTTGATGAGTGCTTTCTAGATATGTCAAGCTTGAGACATTATGACGTCATTTGGTGACGTTATGAGGCAAAAGCATATTTTTCATGGTTACTCTGTAGAACGATTCTCATCGGAATCTCTCGTAGGCAGATATTCCTCAAGGAGTCGCTCCTGGTGGATAGCAGCTCTGTTCACCTCAGTGTGACCTTAAAGAAGTCACACGTGGTCACCTTTTGGCAAGATACGGGTCACCCTGCGGGTGACATTGGTTTATTTTTGTTTGTTTGTTTGTTTGTTTGTGAATAGTATTACGGAAAAACTCCTCGACGGATTTCGACGAAACTTGGTGGGGGGGGGGGGGTTAGGTATGGTCCAAGGATCATGCCATTAGATTTTGGATTGGTCCCCTCCCCCCCCAAAAAAAAATAGTTAGAGAATTTTTTTTTGCATTTCTACATGTTTTAAGTGATTTCCACCCCCCCCCCCCAAAAAAAAATTGTTAGAGAAAAAAAAATTTTTTGCAACTATTTTTTTCAACAAAATTTCGATTTCTTTTTTTTGCATTTCTACATGTTTTAAGTGATTTCCAACCCCCCCCCCCCCAAATAAAATGTTGGAGAAAAGAACTATAACTCTGTCAGCACTGTTGACATCATATTTAATGAATAAGATATAAGGTTCACTTGAGTGACCCAGCAGTATTGGCGGCGGAGGTTTTGCACTCTCCCGAGTGCTCCCCCTCTAGTTTGTTTATTGTGTTTCAGTTTCATTGAGGTAAACCGGATGTTATTTAGTCATTCCACTGTAAATCTTTTCCAATGATGAAGAGGTCCTCTGTGAATCTTAGACCCTGTTCAGAAGGTTCACCAAATGTTGAGTTCCCCAAGCCTCCCGTAATGAATGATGACGCGTGCTCTGGATCCCTCATTTCTCAATGAAACGCATCAAATGGGAAGGATTCACAGCACAGCTTCTTTTTTTGCTTTGCTTGCTTAATTGTACCTGTCTTTTCATTTACAACAGTATCTGATAACCTTTGAAACATTCAGTTGTAACAGAATTAGCTTGACTTTTTGCCATGACATAATTTCCAAAATATCAAACCTTGCCTATATATCTATCCCTGTACATCTCATAGCACCACAAAGAGGACAATAGGCATCTGGAATCACTGGAGTCATTGAGACAGTGGCTGGAGAAACATATGGTGCATGTCCTTCAAGAAGATTGTGAAGCGATTAGTCTGAGCAATCCTGGTGGACTCCAAAATACTGCGCTTGGCATGGTTAAGGTATTGAACTTCCAAGTATACACATGATAGGTTTCATCCAATTAGCTGGTGTCTTTCCCCCTCCCACCCCCCCCCATATCTCCCTTCCTGTTGCCCTGTGATGGCTATCGATTTTATTTTATTATTTCCACATAAATAGATGGCTCCGAGCTAATTAGATCAGTGCAGCAAACTTGATATATACTTGTTGTTTACCTGTGTAAATGATGTGACTGACGATGTCTTTGTAAATGATTCCAGCAAATAGGGAAAGTGTTCCTACTGGAGACGAGAAGAGCTGCCGCTGAAAGCTGTGCTTATGTTTGAGCAACTGTTACATCCTCAAATTGAAAGTAATAAAACATTTGGTGCATTGTTACCTCCACCACCGAAGGTGAAGGATGGTGAAGGCAGTTCTGTTTTCACCCCTTTGTCTGTCTGTGTGTCGGATATTTCAAAAAGTTGTGGACGGATTCGGATGAAGCTTGGTGGACAGCTTAGGTGTGTGACCATGACAAATTGATTCGATTCTGGTGAAGATCCGAATCAAGACTCGAGAATTTTTAAAGTGATTCTTCACCATTGACAGATAGGGCCAAAACGATTATATTGCATGATATTTCAAAAATGTATTGGGCCCAATATGTTCTCGTGGATCAGGCATTACGTGGTGGAGGTATGCACTCCACCGAGTGCCCTTCTAGTTATCCTTGTAATCGTTTAAATTTATTTTCTGTGCCAGGAATACTTGGTGACCTGCGTAAACCTGGTCTTTCTCGGCTTGCTCGACTCTGAGGTTATTGGTAAAATGTTGGAGTTTGCGATGCTGATTGTGCGCTCTGGTGAGTATAAGCTTGTACAAACGATCATTCAAATCTCCTGAGCATAATGCATTCCAAAAGGATTAATCTTTTGTTAATTTGCTTTGTTTACAACTGTTGTGCATTTGAGGAACCAAGCATCTTTTGGCATTTTTAGGCATGCTTTGAAATGGGGAGGGGAGTCTAATAATGTTGTTATTGCACATTTACTGGGGGCGTGGCTGTTACACCAATGCACCGGAAGTTAGAGCAGGAATTTGTAATTTGTCCATGGTGCCGTTAATAGCTTGAATACTATTAGCGAAGGACACTGGGATCTTTTACGTCCACCAACTAATGCGGGCAAACGGGGCACCCAATTTAATGAGGGTTTTCACTCGTGTGTCATTGCAAAACTGTTGGTAAATAATAACATAGAATGCAATGCAATGTTGTTCAAGATGTGTTATTTTGAATCGGGAAGTAGTTTTCTGCAATCATGAATATTGTCAGGGTCGTGGGTCTTCAACGATTGACGTGCCCATGCCCCGCAGGATGGGTCAGGGACGAAAGATCTCATCTGCCCGTTAATTTTGGCGCAAGTTGGCAGTTAATACAACACAACCATGGTGAATCATCCTGTCAGAAGTAACCGAGCAAACTGTTGTAGGTGATTCACTTTTTATTGCGTGAACCCAATTCACCTGTCGAAGGGCCCTGTCACACCTTGACGTTTCAGCCAGCAATGGCAACGTATAAAAATGTATGTAAAACGTTGGCGTACGCTGAAATTTTGATCTTTTTTTTTTTTAAAGTTTTGGGCGTATTCATAACGTGTTGGTCGTATTCATAACATATTAGTAACTGGCACAGAACGTTTCGTTGTGTTATTGATAACTTTTACCAACGAATGCTTAGCCTGTTGTTGGCGTTCACAACCTTTGCCCAACGATAGTTTAACTTACGCATAGCGCGCTAAACGTCTCGCCGGCGAACTCGTGGTGTAGCCTGTTAAGAACCTGCCGCATGCCGATTTAAATCATAACCACCTGAGAATTTGAAGTGTCAACATCGCAGTCACACCTTGACGATTTTGCCAGCGTATGCTGGCCTATGAAAAATGTGTCTAAAATGCTGGCACACGTCGAATACGGTTTCGGTAAGTTGTGTATACGTTAAGAGTAGGCTGGAAAACAATGAAGTACGCTGTCATATTACATGGAACGTGTAATACGTCGTGAAATTTCAAGCATGCTGAAAATTTTACGACGTACTCGGCGTCTGGCTAACACGTTCCGCATGCGTTGTCGTATGTTCCTGGCACGCTCCGCGATCGTTTACACACGACAGACACACGTTACTTGTAGGTTACTCATAAGTCGAAACACGTCAAGGTAATATTTAACATACCCGCAACCTAATTTTCAACCAATGGGTAACGTCCTTTTAACCTATGAGTAGCGTGCTCTGAACCTATGTTTAACGTGCTTGAAACCTATGAGTAACGTGCATTGAATCTATTTGTAACTTGCCTTGAACCAATGACTAGCATGCTATGAACCTATGAGTAACGTGCGTTTAACTTATGTGTAGCATGCTTTGAACCTAAGTATAACGTGCTTCTAACCTTTGAGTAACATGCTATGAACCTATTTGTAACGTATCAAAAACGCACATTGTCGTATGTAGAAGAATTAGATTTACGTCTTCCGGAAGACCACAGCACTGACTGAACGTGTTTCTCACTTGCATCTACCGTGTAATGGCGTATTGGCAGCGTTTAGGGGAATTGGTGTGTACAAATGGGCTTCACAAGAGGAACCCATCATTGTTCCAGACTCCATGTTGAGTAGATGTCAATGCCAGTAGTATCAGTAGTGGTAATACTATAAGTAGTAGTTGGTGTGCGTGACAGTAGTGACAGTAGTAGTAGTAGTAGTAGTAGTAATAGTAGTAGTAGTAGTAGTATGTCTATGTCAGTAGTAGTATGTGAGCGTGATGGGGAGGGTGTGGGTGATGATGGATCCTCTTATCATCCACGAATAGGAGACTACTTTGCACCGTTGTTCGATGTTATTTTCGGCTAATTTTTTTTTTCTCATTCCCACGATGTCATTCCCAGAAATTCCCACTAACAGCTTGTTTCAGTTTTTAAAGTATTCAAAACGACTTGGACAAATGCATAATGTACTAGTAATGAACACAGAACGCTTCGATAACTTATAGATAAGTTATACCAACGATTGTTTGTCGTGTTTTAGTCGTCCACAACCTATGCCCAACGATAGTCCAGCGTATGCATAGCGTAATAATTCCCAAGCACGTTATTCATATATATATATATATATATATATATATATATATATATATATATATATATATATATATATATATATATATATATATATATATATATATATATATATATATATATATATATATATATATATTGTTACGGCTGTAGAAATTCGCAGAGCACCATATAGGTGCTTAGATCGGTTATGTCGATAAGTCTGTGTTCAGATAGATTTCCCCACCGATGTTTAACGGGCAATTATTCGTGTGCCGGGCTGTGATCTTTGAGTTAACCGTTTTTCTTTTGCTATCGTTATTTTGGACCAACCGCTTCAAAACAACCACCTCCACCACCAACATCACTCTCACAACCGCCTTCACACAACCACCTCCTCCACAACTGCCATCACACAGCCACCTTCTCCACAACGCCAACCACAGCCAGCATCTCCTAAACTGCATCTCCCCCCAATACCCAACCACGGAACAACATCACTTCACCTTCAACTCCGCGGGCGCCGCCATCTTTGCAACGGCGAGATCGCTGCAAACAGACGCGGGGGTTTCCTCGTTGCTTGCGACGGTGATTTCTACCACGTCCGCTCTCCCTTGAGCGTCGATGATTCCGACCACGTCCGCTCGCCCCGAACCTCGCCTCGGAATTCGGATCAGGAGAGCGAGAGGGGCGGAGCCAGTGGGGGTCAGAGGTGAAAGTGCGGAGATCAGATCTCGCCTCACGAACCCTATAAAAAGGTGCGCAGATCGCCAGTTCAGTCAGTCGAGTCGGTCGGGGTTTGGAGCGGTGTGAGGAGCGGAGCTCGAGTCCAGTGGAGGGCAGTGGAAGTCCGGGTTCGCCGAGGAAACGGAGTTGGGAGCACAGCAGGCCAGCCGTGCCACGCGGAACTGCGCGTTTGTGTGGGACGTGGGGAGAGCCGGAGAGAGGTCGCCAGCCAGTATCAAACGGTCCGCGGTGATCGGGCTTTGGGACGGACGGGCTCTTAAAGAGAGCATCAACTCTGAAAGCGCAAAAGACCCGTTCGTTCCTCTGAGGCGTTGCCAGCTGGGCCCGAATCACCAGGCCGTCGGACGAGGCCTGGGCCGGACCGCGGTTACGACAGCTGCCATGGGGATGGGACGTCGCGGGTCGCCCCAGTGAGGTGAAGGTAACCAGCGTGGCCTCGCGGAGCCTCTGCGGTCATCACAGCTCTGTGAAATAAAGACCCAAGAGGTCCAGTCTACCCCTGGTCTGTCCTGGGGTTTTTCCTTGCTTTTGAATGAACGTTGTGGCGCCATGTCCGCAAGTCGAACTGTATAAGTGACTGTACATAATAAATAGATGGTGGTAGCTCTTTGTCTTGCTCGCGTCTTGTCCCTACCCCCATTCATTACGTGCTTGTATTGTTTGCCTCGCCTGATTACGTGCATGCCTGCATATGTGCCGCTATTTCAATAAATGTGCTTGTTTAAATGTTAACCCGTTCGTTGCGTCCTCTTCCCCAAATTGAACTACCATATTGCACTCGGAATATAGTTGGTTAAATAGCCGATAAAGTGATTGCGTCCAACGGGGTTGCGCAATAATACCCCGCTCGGTTATCCCAAAAGGAAGCGAGCTGCTTAAGCGGCTCGTTTCCAAGCGGCCCCGTTGAGGTACAATCTCTCCGTAATCTACCCGCGCGAGTAATTAGGTAAACCGAAGATTTGGCGATCGGACCCTGTAGCGCGGGTAGAGTACGGACAAGGTTGTGGTGTGGTTAAAAACATACCCGTGGCTGGTTTTCGGCGTTGATCCAGAAAGCCCGACTGGATTGTCCGTTCGGTGGGGGGTAATTCCAGCGTAACGGATGTAACATTGAGACAAAAATTGCATTACTAATGTTGAAATTTTGAAAAGGTTGGCCATATTACAGTGAGTTTCTTTATTACATATCGTAATTAGTCTCTATGGCTTTCTGATATTGGTACAAACACCACTGTGTAGTCTACTACTCAAGCAAAAATCGACATTTCAGAGGCGTAACGGACGTAACATCGAAATGGACACAACTAAAACTGGCCATAGCACAATTTTTAAATCCTGCGAAATAACGAATTTGTAGTTTACCTTTCATTCACGGTAAGCAAACTAAGCATTGGTAGCATACTTTCTATATTCCAACGATACGATTTGTTTGTTAAAATATTTTGAAAAGTTCACTGTAACGGACGTAACTCAGCAATGTAACAGACGTAACCCATGCGATCACATATTGGATAGTCAATGCGAGGGCGCATTTTATGATATCTATACAATCTCTTACATACATCAGCGAACATTTGGTTGTCTAACAGCTTGTATAAGCCTCATTGCTTGCATATGCCTCATTGTTGTTGATCTATAGGCACAGAGAGAAATGGACCAAATATGTTGATGAGTAGTTACAGCCTGATCCTATATCAGTAATAGTCATCAGCGAATACTACTTCGGATTAAAACATTCATCAAATCGCCATATTTTCGACAAAATGAAAACAGACAGAATGACTTACCGTTGGAAGACGTTGAGGCAGTTCTTTCAAGATGGCCGCCAAATCACGTGACATCATCCACGGAGTAAATATCGCATAAATTATGAAAATTCAGACCTAACTAAACACCGTCCAACAGAAATCCTTTTGAAAAATACATTTTCAAATTTTATGCTTCATGTCCTTTATTACGTGGAATTACCCTGGGCGAAGCGGCCACTATTGGTGAAACGCGGTCGTTAGCACGCCGGCGGGCGAGAATCCACAGATATATATATATATATATATATATATATATATATATATATATATATATATATATATATATATATGTATGTATATGTATATATATGTGTATGTATATGTATATATATGTGTATGTATATGTATATATATATGTGTATGTATATGTATATATATATGTATGTATATGTATATATATATGTATGTATATGTATGTATATGTATGTATATGTATATATATATATATATGTATATGTATATATATATATATATATATATATATATATATATATATATATTCCCAAATAAATTAAAAAATACATATTTATATATATATATACATATTAAAATATATACATATTAAAAAAAAAAATATACATATTTATATATATATACATATTAAAATATATATATATATATATATATATATATATATATATTGTGCCGGGGGCCGGCCGCGAGCCGTCCGCTCTGACGGAGCCGCAAGTCGAGTCGGCCTGACTGATCGCCCAGAATATTGCTCGCTGCCCGGATAACTCCGAAGCCGACGGGTCCTTGTGCAAGAACCGTAAAGGGCCAATTTTTCCACCAAGTGGTACAGGGTTATTTGCCAATTCTTCAAAATACCCAGAGACCACGTGGCGATCCACCGAGCCTCCACACCCTCGATGGAACTCGTACGAAACAAGCCGCTTAAGCGAGCCTATCCTGTGCGCGAATCCGAGCGGCTTAATCGCCGAGAACCGTCGGTCCGAATGTCCCCCTTTTACGGCAAACCAACGGCTTTCTAACTCCCAACACACGAAATGCTCAGTCAATGAAAGAATCGACGTGACAAGCTGAAAACATTTAACAATTGGGGTATTTATTAATAATAATGGGGAACTAGGGAAGCACGTAAGAGCAGAACGAGACCGACTATACGAAATGCAATGCAATCATTTACAGCACACAAAGCACTTAACAATTCTCTACTTGTTAGACAGGCCCACAAGCACTCGTACGCACACACACACCCAAGAAATGGTGGCTGATGCCTTTAATATGGATTCAACTCATATGGATTCCTTTAATATGGATTCAACTTTATGATGTTGTTCAACATATGATGTTGTTCAACATATGATGTTCAACATATGATGTTCAACACAACAACAACTTTATTCAACATATGATGCCTTTAATATGGATTCAACTCAATTCAATATGGAGAACAGATGAGCTGAAACTCAGAGCTTGACTCAAACCTTTCCACCTCGTGTGGTCTTCAACTTGTCCGGACCCGGGCTCCAGCGAGAGCGAGCTGGATCCAAATCGCCGTGAGCCGCGTTCATTCCCGAGCTCCTTCGAATCCTCTCGCGCTTCCGAACACGTGCTGGTGAGACGATGCGCTGATCATTCCCGTCGACGCGTCGCTTCCTCGAAGGACCACCTCCAAGATGAGGCCAAGGAGTCGCACCAAGCCGGGAGCCAAGCGGAGAACAAAGAGCTCCGAGCCGAGCAACCAGCTCAACTCTCTTCTGATGAACAAAGCCTCTCACAACACGAACCAAAAACAAGAAGCAACCACCAGCAGCTCGAGCCGAGCAACCAGCTCAACTCTCTCCCAATGAACTAAGCAGCCGACTCTCTTCAACAAGCCAAGCAGAACCCGAAGCCCTGCGAAAAAGCCAAGCCGAAGCAAAAAGCCTTCAAGCAGAACCCGAAGGCCTGCGAAAAAGCCAAGCCGAAGCAAAAAGCCTTCAACCCTAACCCGAGCCAAGCAGAAGCCGAAGCTTACTGAACCAGCCCGAACAAAGCAGAGGATCTCTTACTTCCTCCTCCGCCCCTCCCCCGCTCCCAGCGTGACTCATGCCCTCGTGCTCCATCCCCCGCTCAACCACGGGTGGGAGGGAGTTGCTTACGTCATGAATCACGGGATGGGAGGGCTCTTCTTCCTCTTCCCAGAAGAGGGGGAGGGTCAGCTTCCTTTGTGTTGTGATCGCTCCCTAAGTATTAAATTAAATCGCAGCGCATTTAATCGATTTCTGCCCATTAAACAATGGAAGGTGAGCTATCGATAGAACATGCACTTATCGACATATCTGAGCTAAAGGAACCTGAATGTTGTGTGCGATCGAATTCCAAATTCGTATCAATATATACATATATATTTTTTTTCCCAAATAAAAAAATATATACATTGATATGTTAATATATTTAAATACACTACCGGTCAAACGTTTTAGAACACCCCCATTTTTCCAGTTTTTACTGAAATGTAATCAGTTTAATGTTTCAATGTACCCTGAATTTAAAGCGCAGAACAAATAAACAATTGCAGATAAAAAAATAAATCATGGAATCGTTTTGTTGAACAAAATTTAATCCAAATTTCTGACTCATCAAAGTGGCCACCTTTTGCAGATAAAACAGCCAAACATACTCGTGACATTATTTCTGCAATGGAAATCAAATATTGTTCGGAAAGTTCTTCCCAACACTGTTACAGAAGTTCCTACAAATGTGTTACCCTTGTGGGTTGCTTTGTTTTCACCCTTCTGTCCAGTTCATCCCAAACCAGCTCGATGGGGTTTAGTCCGGAGACTGTGCTGGCCATTCCATGATTTGAAGCCTTCTTTCTTGTTCTTTTCTTCTAAGGCAGTTCTGACATCGCCTGGAGGTATGTTTTCGGTTGTTATCTTGCTGCAGGATGTACGCCTGACCAACTCGGCATAGACCAGAGGGTATTGCATGGCTTTGCAAAATGCTGTCGTCGCCCTTTTGGTTCAGGGTGCCAGTCACTCTGTGCAAGTCAC
>NC_140963.1:129097594-129120094 GCF_056783735.1 Eptatretus burgeri | reverse complement strand
GTTTTGATATGCAGAAGTTTAAGGATGTTGTTGATTTTATTTTCTTTAACACTTTTGTGTCTTTTTTGCGGGAAATGTTTCACAGGTTAAGGGTATTCCCATGGGTGGGAATTGGATCCCCCAATTAGTGAGCATTTTTCATATTTTCTGTGAATTTCCATTCATGCAGAAACTGATGAAGGAGAAAAAAATTTAGGATTAGCTAAAATATTATCTCCTACATGTCATTATATGGATGATTTTTGTGTGGTTAACTAATTTTTTTGATAGCTTCACAAGATTTATCCAGAGCTGTTAGCCTGATTGTAAACAGGAGTGGTAATGATTGTACAGTTGCTGCATATCTGTCTGGGTTGGTTGAAGTTGGACAGAATTGCTTTAGTCCAAATTTTTATCATTAAGTTGATGATTTCAGTTTCTCTGTAGTCTTGGACACCTTTTCATGTGCAATGTACCAATTAAAATGGGTTACAATGTCTTTTCATCTCAGCTACTTAGATTTGCAAGAATTTGTTCAGTGAAGGATGATTTTGTGGAACATGCTAAAAAGGTTTTTTTCCATCATGTCAAACAGAGGATATTTGGTTGATGATCAGGTCTTGTGAGAATGTCTTTCGACTCAATCGTCACTTTTTATTTAAGTTTGGTTGATTGTCGTATAAACAAGTTCCTATTGCATTGCATTTTATATAATAATGAATTAATTATTTTAGTGAGGTAAATTCTTTGTTTAATACTATTGATTAAACATGTACAGATGGTATTTAATAATGGAGGTATTTAGATAAAAAATATAATAAATATTATTTATAAAATACATTGTAAATCAGGCCTTAGTTATTTTATAACTTGGTTTATGCAGTTCTTCAGCTAAAATGTAGGGTTGGTGGGTCGAAATATAAATATAATTTCAATTTTTAGAAATCATATATTTTTATGATTTCTTTTCAGATGTTCCATGGAAAATACAAGGGTCGGTGGGGGGGGGGGGGAATATAAATCCTGGATCAGGAGGATCTAAGAAAACATTGAAGATGGAAAACCATTCAAATGCAGGATGCCATTGTTCACTGTATCATCTGATGTGAAAAACAATAAAGAAGGATTAAAACTTGTTTTTACATTATTGTCTGGCATGTTTTTCTTATAGGAACCTGTTGGATCATCAAACAAATGGAAATAATGCTGAGAAAATTACTGTCCAAGTCATAGATGTGTGCATGCACACCAGTGCATAGTGCAGGATATGATTTAAAAGAGCTGTCTCCTCGGAGTCAACACACTCAAAACGGCCAATCAGAGCCACAACCAGCTTAGTTTTCAGTGGCCATCTGATTGTACCGTATCCCCATCCCCATGAGCACATCAAAGGCTGATTTCTGGTCCATTGAAGGCTGAATATCAGCATCTCGCAGGGAAACTTTGACGTACTTGGCACCAAAATCTTCCAATACGAACAGCGGTGTACAACTTTCGATGGAAACAAAATCGGCACGATCGAGAGCAGCCTGCGAATCATCCCTGCTGCTGCACTGAATTGATGCAATAGTTCGGCCAGAATATTCGTCGTCAAGATGTTGCGTGATTAAATCACCAATACAGTCACTCAAATTTATACTGCTGACGTACTTCTTAACAACTCATGGCTCGCAGACTTCCTCTCCTGTCGCAGTCACCGTGTGTCCCAAAATGGAGTTCTTTCATCCCCTCTGCCTGTCCAGGCTGGAATTCTTCAAGGTAGCATTCTGGGCCCTGTTCTTTTTCTGGTTTTCATCAATGATCTCTCCGACTCTCTGGAAAATCTTCTACATCTGTTTGCTGATGACTCCACCCTCTGCCGTACCATCTGTCATCCCTCAGACCGGAATGCAGCAGCTTATTCACTCACGGCAGATCTGGGTAAAATCACAAACTGGTCCAACATGTGGAACATGTCTTTCAATCCGGACAAATCTCACACTCTCACTATGTCTCTTCGAAAGGACCGTTTAGAAAATCCCGCCATCCACTTTCTCAACAATCCTCGAGAAGAAGTCCTTTCTTTCAAGCTTCTGGGTCTCACTATCTGTCATGATCTTTCCTGGGAAAGCCACATTTCAAGCCTCGCCTCCAAAGCCAGTCGCCGACAGGGAATCCTCCGTCGTGCAAAGTCCTTCCTCGGCCCACCTGAGCTCCTGACCACTTACAAAGCTTTTGTCCGCAGCTTGATTGAGTACTGCTGTCCCCTCTGTGCTGGTGCTCCTGTCTCCCACCTTTCTCGGCTTCACGCTGTAGAAACCAAGGCATTTCGGATCATTGGCATCTCCCGCAATGAGGCTGAGTCTTTGGGCCTCTCACTCATTCACTGCAGATTGGTCGGTCGTCTTTCCGTCTTCTACCGTCTCCTCTCCAGCCTAACCCCCCCCCCCAGCTCTCTCTGCGATTTGTCCCCACCACATTTCCGCAGGACGCTCAAGGTCCGCCAACAACCCCCTTCTGGTAAAACTACCAAAATCATGAATCACTGCTCACCTTCACTCTTTCATTCCTCTTTTTTCCCACCTTTGGAATAAACTCCCTCACTCTATTCATTCCCATTCTTTCCTCCAGGCCTTCAAAACAGCTGTTCACCACCACCTCTTATCATCCCTCATCCAAATCCTCAATCTTTTCTACCCCCGATAATCCACCCAAGCCCACCTCCTTCAAATTCCCTGCTTTCCTTCCTGAAAGTCCCTGTAATGTCCATCTTCTATTCCCCATGTTCCCCGTCCCATCCCTCTCCCTTCCACAAATCTCCGAATGTCTCTGTTCCCCACTGTTTTGTCCTTCCCACTCCCTCCTCTCTTGTCTCATGTCCCCCATGATGTGCATTGTGTGTTAGCTCTCACACGAGCCTCGACAAGGTATACAAAAAGCAAACAAACAAAAAAAACAAACAATCACTTTCGCCCCAGAAACCACAGTCAATCTGAACCACGCTGGCCACTGCTCAGACGCCATGACCGAAGACGACTGCGCAGCTCTACTGCGCAGCTCGACTGCGCAGCTCAGTTAAAGGTGACTGCATTTTGGCGCGCGCGCACGAAATTATATTTTGAAAATAAATGCCGACGTTTACATTTCTGATTTTGAAACTTTTGCACCTTTGGCGGAAAATGTATAAATATAAAATACACCCGTGCGGGAGTGACGGTCATCTCTGCGAGAAAATATATAGCCTCCTGAAGGTAGGGCAGTTTTTGCAAACTTTGAAGTCACATGACGCAAAAGCGAAATGCGAAAATCCGTCCTGACCAAATTTAGATATTGTCCCATAGATTCATATGCCACAATCAAATTCAAGATTGCTTGAGAAATGTAGGAGGAGATAGATTTTGAAAATCGTCATTTTCGCATTTTTTGCCAACTTTGAAGTCACGTGACACGAAAGCGAATATCGAAAATCCGGCCCGTCCAAATTTAGATATTGTCCCATAGATTCATATGCCACAATCAAATTAAAGATTGCTTGAGAAATGTAGGAGGAGATAGATTTTGAAAATCGTCATTTTCGCATTTTTTGCCAACTTTGAAGTCACGTGACACGAAAACGAAAGCGAATATCAAAAATCCAGCCCGACCAAATTTAGATATTGTCCCATAGATTCATTTGCCACAATCAAATTCAAGATTGCTTGAGAAATGGCGGAGGAGATATAATTTGAAAATTGTCATTTTCGCAACTTCAAATGCCTCGTGACCTTGACCTTGACCTTCGGTGATCTTGAAAGTCATACCATCGTGTACGTCTCATCGACCTCTATCAGGATCACTAATGACCAGATCTCCCGCTTCAACTTCATTGTGAACGGACGGACGGACGGATCGTCACCTCTCCTCTCAACACCAATATTATCAGGTCATGCTCGAAGAGATGACCTAAAAAGGCTAAAAATATGTTTTATATTTATATTTCATTTCAGCAAATATACCGTCGGCGGATCCGTAAACCAAGTTATAAAATAACTAAGGCCTAAGCATGAATATAATTTATTCGTGGTTCCTGAGATATGCAGTGCTGCGTGTTAAAATGGGTTGTTAATAACAGTTTGAATATTTGAATGACAGTTTGTGTGTATGGTTATATGAAGGTGCTGTGTCATGAACATGTATACAAGGTGAAGTGTTTATCACTTAATATATTATCATATAAAGTGATGTTTGATGAAAAGTTAGTCATATGTAGGAATAATTAAATAAGTTTGTATCAGGATATTGCATTGCTGTGTTGACTGACTGGACACAACTTTGGGTTGTTGGTCCATTGATGTTGAGTAATCTATTGATGTGGACCTGCGACTGGGGTTGTGGATCTACTGTTTGGAGAGGTTCTTGGCTGAAAGGATCAAAACCTCGATGAAAAATGGTGCCCAGCTGATGATCCGGGCAATTGGGAAATCAGTGGCTGGTTTATAAGTTAAGGTGATAACTTCAAATAAAATAGCTTTTGTAAGTACTAACTAGTACATAATATATCTGTGTTTGTGTGTTTATATGTGTGTGTTTGTATGTATATACGAGGTTCGTCTAAAAGTAACGGGACTGACTTCACAGAAATTTTATTCCAAAAAATATATTGAAATCTCAGCTTGTCCCCTTCAAAATAGTTTCCCTCCAGTCTCACACACTTGTCCATCCTCTTCCACGCTTCGATGCATCCCCGGAAGGCTTCTTCTGGAATCCTCCGGAGCTCCGTTGTCATGGCCCATTTGATGGCCTCCACATCAGGAAATCGGGTCTCCTTGATCACCCCCTTGAGCTTGAGTAATAGGAAAAAATCACAAGGGGAAAAGTCTGGCGAATATGGAGGTTGCTCCAGAGTTGGCACGTTCCTCTCCGCCAGAAACTGTCGGATGCTCAGGGCACTGTGAGCAGGGGCGTTGTCATGGTGGAGCACCCAGGCGTTGTTCTCCTACAGATCCCTCGTCTTGTCCCGGACTGATCTCATGAGGCGCTGGAGGACCTTTCTTGCACACGTATTGATTCACTGTTTGACCTGTGGTAGAAACTCGAAGTGGACGATGCCCTTGATGTCAAAAAACACGATGAGCATCACCTTGACCTTCGACTTCGACATCCTTGCTTTCTTTGGTCTTGTGATGCCGGACTTTTCCTCTGACGACTCTGCCGTTTGGTGTCGGGATCATATTCGAATATCCACGATTCATCAGTAATGACTCTCCCGAGCAGGTCTGGATCGTCCTCGAGGCGCTCGATAATGTCTTGACAGACAGTGACTTTTTGCTGTTTCTGGTCCTCAGACAACAGCTTGGGCACCATCTTTGCGCACACCTTGCGCATATCAAGATTTTCAGTGATGATGTTCCAGCCAGTGTCCTTGTTGATGGAAAGTTCCTCAGCAATCATCCATGCCGTGAGTCAACGATCTGCGCACACATCTGCTTCGCACGCTCGATGTTGTCCGCCGTTCTGCTCATTGAAGGTCTTCCAGACCGTGGATCGTCTTCAACCTCCTCCCATCTCTCTTTGAACCTCTTGTTCCATTCAAATGCACGTGTACGTGACATCGTTTCTTCCCCGCAGACTTGCTGCAGCAATTTGAAGGATTCGGAAGGTGTTTTGCCAAGCTTGACAAGGAACTTCAAATTGGCTCTCTGCTCATGACTCATAGCGCGACGATTCAATCTAGACAACATGTAAAGCACGACCTGTAAAAAATGACACAATGAGCACAGTCAACCATCATCAATCATATATATTGCTGGAATGTTGCGAAAGACTGTGACGCAACCCATTTATTCAAGTTCTGTAAGTGGAGCACACATAAGGCTCAGTCCCGTTACTTTTTAGACGGACCTCGTGTGTGTGTGTGTGTGTGTGTGTGTGTGTGTGTGTGTGTGTGTGTGTGTGTGTGTGTGTGTGTGTGTGCGTGCGTGCGTGCGTGCGTGCGTGCGTGCGTGCGTGCGTGCGTGCGTGCGTGCGTGATCTGTCTGGCTTCCTTCTTGGAACTATGGTGCAGTACGTGGTCTTTATTCTGATTAGAAATGTTTGCAAATGGACTTACTGCAAGAAGACAGTTTGTGGAGAATAGCTACGATCAACATTCTCGCTTTGGCGAGACCACACTAACACATTTACTGATGGTTTTCTGCTGTCTATTTGCAATTTTCTCTACTAATCTCAACTAATTTGTTGGAGAAACTTCCACAGGGTTAATAAGATGAAGTATATTTGTTTTTGTGCAGATAATGTCAAAATTGCAGCCTGCATTCTCAGAGTTTGTAAACTGCATTTTCCATTGGCGTGCATGTCAACAAGATCTCTGTGCTGACATCATTTCTACTGTGTCCTCTGCTGTCATTGCTGATGCGACCTGCTCTTTGAAGAAGGTATGAATGTGGCATCTAGTTCTAAACTTTGCATTAACAAGGTTTGTGGATGACCCCAAGAAAACCTGCTGCATACATTTTGCATCCATTTTGGGGGTGAACAACCAATGGAAAACTCGTCGGTATGAGAACAAGAGTTGGTCTGTGTTGGCAGACAAATATGGACAAGAAGACTTCCTCTTAGTGGGAAGTGCAAAACAAAGAAAACTGTCATGTGACTTTAATCTGTTGACATTCATTCTCCAACAGAAACGAGCAGATGATTTGACATCCACAAGAATGTGACATGGAATTTTCAACTTCAGCCATAGACTTTTGAAGCTCAATCCATCCTTCACTCGAATGGCACTCGGTAGAGCACGTAACTCCACCAGGCTGACCAGTTTACATTTTGTCGTTCACTGATTGACAAGGACGAATTGATTTGATTTTGATTAAGGTCCAGATGCAGATCCAGCCTCACACTCAACCTATCCACCAAGTTTTATCCAAATCCATCCATAACCTTTTGATATATCCTGCTCACAGGCAGTGAACAAACAAACACGAAAGGAAGGTGTTGTGTACAGCATGATGCTTGTGAAATCCAAATAAACAATAGTTGCCATGGAAACAGCAATTTGGTAATTTCGTAAATTTGACATATCAAGTGTTTTAAATGATTGAATGTTGTGTAACAAATTTGGTTGATACAGTACATTTTCTAATTGTGGCCTAATAGGTGTTTGACATGTTTTTAATGGCCTTGACCTTGACCTTTGACCGAATTTGACCAAACTTTCCTCACGTATACCACACATACATACAAATAAGCTATGTAAGTTGGTATCGAAAAATTACTGCGGTGTGGTAAAGACATTCACAAAAGGCCCATTTGATTATAATGGGCTGAAAATTGTTGTCATGGAAACCTTTGACATGTCAAAATGGCAAAATGGATTGTTCTGATTTTTGGTGAACCAGGTCTGTGACCCAATATGCAAATCCGATTCAAATTTCAAGGAAAAAACAGTGGGGAACAGAGATATGAGGAGATCTGTGTAAGGGAGAGGGATGGGGTGGGTGACACAGGGTAAACAAGACACTGCAGGGAATTTGAAGGTGAGGCCAGATTAGATCGGTGACTTGCTCCAGGTATCATGTAAACCTGTACTAACCTGTTCCATGGTCGGGTTGTCGGCGATGAAACCGTCTCCCCCACCAGGTTTTTTGGTGAGGAGGGTGTTTGGATATGAACACCCAGCAGGATTAAAAACAAAACCTGTCAAAGGGTGGAGGAGCTCCTTGTGAGCAAACGACCATCGATATTTCATGCCCAACTGTGTCTGCGGATGTCCTCCTGAAGTTGGGTTACTTCTTATAAGTAGGTTGGTGGCAGGATTTGCACTCCGGCCACCGTAAAACCCTTCATTCCGCAAAACACAAAAACGCAAAGAAATCCGAAAACCCACTCCATGGGAGTACCTCCTGTGCAGCTTCCCTTCGAAGGGCAGCTCACCGGATGACGGGATTGGGGCAAAGCCTTCGGAACCCCCAATCTTTGATGATAGGAGGGAAACCATGGGGTTACATCCCTGGGTCAGATTGTGGGAGAGTGTGTCGGAGTTGTGCTGAGGTGTCGTCCACCAGACGGCGGTCTCCTTGGGTTAACCTGAGGCGGTTCCTTCGGGTGGGTGTCTGGAATGTCCTATCCCAAAGAGAGGATGATCACCTGTCTCCATCATCATCTGAGCTCAAGCGTTTGAACATCAGTATTGCAGCACTCTCTGAGGTTCGGAGACCAGATAGTGGTGAGATCATGGTGGGTGGTTACACCTACTATTGGTTTGGTCACTCTGATGGTGACCATGCCCAAGGAGTTGCTGTAACTGTGATAAATAAGCTGACTCCAATGATAATTGAGGTAACACTGGTCAACGGGCGTATTATGAGACGAAGGATTTGTCACTCCTCAGGTGTCATTTCCCTGGTCTTTTTGTGCTCCGGCTGAGGCGAGTGATCTCACCGTGAAGGATGCATTCTACACCACGCTCGAGTCTGTGGTTCATCAGTGTCCCAGACGAGATACACTTCTAGTCTTGGGGGATTTCAATGCATCGACTGGAACTGATAGGGATGGTAATGAGACATCTATTGGTCCCCATGGGTCTGGAACTGTGAACCTGAATAGCACTAAGTTCCTTGACTTTGCAAGAAGTCATAGACTTAGGGTGGCCGGTTCATGGTTTCAGCGCCCACAAGCTCATCGCTGGACTTGGTATTCCAACGCTCGTGGTGTGCCAAAGGAGATTGACCATGTCCTCGTTGATGGTCGCTGGAGGATGATCCAGAACTGCAGGGTCTACCGGAGTGCTCAGTTCCTCAATACTGATCACTGGCTTGTTGTAACAACTCTGAAGTTGCACCTTAAATCCAGGAGAATTGTACCATCCCAGACTAGGTTGGATGTTGGCAAGCTCAAGGATGAGAGAGTAGCTGAGGAGTTTGCAAACAAGCTGAGTGAACATTTGGGGGGTCTGGATGCTTTGGGAGGTCCTGAAAAGTTGTGGAGTGCCTTCAAGATCACCGTCCTTGATGTTGCCGGTGGATGTCTTGGAACTCACCGTAGGGCAAAGAAGAATTTTGTCTCTTGGGACACTGGATACCATTGACCAGAGTTGCAGGGCCAGGCTGAATGGCAGAGCTGAGCTGTTCAGGGAGCTGAGGCGTAAAACTGTACGTGAGCTGAGGGTGGAAAGGAGGCTGATGTGCGAGGAATCTGAGGGGCTAGAGCATCACCTGTGGTCAAGTGATTCTCGTCCTACTTACAGGGGAATTCGTGCATTGCGTTCATCCAAGCCCATCCCTCGGTGTACTGCAGTGAGAGCAGAGGGTGGTAGGCTCTTGACAGAGGAGTCCAAAGTGAAGGCCCGCTGGGCCGGTTACTTTGAGTCGTTGTACCAGGCTGATCCACAAAAATTGATATGACGTCAGTGATGTCATATGTGCGGTAATTCATCTCTGCTAATTCCCTGTTTGATTACCGCAAACAGAATTTAAAAAGCTTTCCTAGTTTCGGAGATAATTTTTTCGGGGATTTCCATTCGCGGAGATATTTTGACGTCATAACTTTTTTTTCTAGGAGGAATTTTCAAAATTGGAGATGGTTCCTTGTCTGCGCAAGGTATTTTTATATAAATATATATATATATATATATATATATATATATATATATATATATATATATATATATATATATGTATAGATATATATATGCCAAGTTTCAGGAAGTTTCGATGAAAACTGTAGGCTGTGAAAGAAAGAAGTCCACAAGAAGAAGCAGAAGAACAACAACGTGAGTAAGACTTGGAGATCCTCCACGAGGATCTAAAAATTACAAAACAGAATTAGGAATTAATCAGTGATATAGATATGCTTTTAATGATAGAGAAGGCTAAAAGAGGAGGAATATCTGAAGTATGTTCCAAGAGATATGCTAAAGAAAATCACAAATATCTTCCTGATTATAATAAGAATGAGGACAACTCTTACCTGCTGTATTATGTTGCTAACAATTTGTATGGGTGGGCTATGTCTCAATCTTTACCTTATGGAAAACTTAAATGGGTTAAAGAAAAACATTATGAAAAGTTTTACAAGACATTGTTGGCTCCTCGCAAAAAGAATTGGATGAAGCTGAAGTTGGATATTATTTTGAGGTTGATTTAAAATATCCAGAAGAACTTCATCACAAACATAAAGACCAACCTTATGCCCCTGATAAAGAAAGTCCAAGAAAAGAATGGTTAAGTGATTACCAATAGTCATTTAATATAAAAGGTAAATCTCCAGAAAAATTACTTACTGCATTAAATGAAAAAGTTATGTTTTGCATCAAAGGAATTTGAGACAATATTTATCTGCTGGGTTGAGAGTGAGGAAAATTCATAGAATTTTGAAATTTACACAAAGTCATTGGTTAAAGAAATATATTGATATGATTTTAATACAAAAAGGAGAACAGAAGCAAAACCAGATTTTGAGAAGGACCTTTATAAATTAATAAATAACACTGTATTTGGAAAGACTATGGAAAATATTAGGAATCGACAAAACATAAGACTTGCTACATCTTGGAAACAGGCTTCAAAGTTAATTAATAGACCAAGTTTTGAGTGAGCGGAGGTGTTTTCAGAGAACTTTTGTACTATTCATTTTAAAAAAGAGCGTATTGAAATGGATAAACCTATTTATGTCGGAACATCAATTCTTGACTTGTCTGTCATTAATGTATGACTATTACTATAATGATTTAAAATCAAAGTATAAGGATATGTCATTGTTATATATGGATACAGTTAGTTTTATATTAGAAATTTAGACAAGTGATGTATATGAGGATATGATTGATAATGTTGATGTATATGATGTCAGGTGATGTGTTGTTTTCATCAAAGAATAAAAAGGTTATTGGTAAGTTAAAAGATGAATTGGGTGGGAAGATCATGAGTGAATTTATAGGTTTGAGATCAAAGTCTTATGCTTTCACGTATATTGATAATAACATTGAAAGGTGTGATAAGAAGCTAAAGGGAATAAAGAAAAATATAATCAAGGAAACGATAAACTTTAAACATTATTACAACTGTTTTGCCTTAAAGAAGGAAGAGTACAGAAAAATGAATACAATAAGAAGTTATAAACATCAATTATATATAGAAGAGATAAATAAGAAAGCATTGGGAGCTTTTGATGATAAAAAATATATTGTTGCGAATCTGGAAACCATTATCGCACTCATCATTCAGGTCCTTTAGCTCAGTTATCTCGGTAAGTACATGTTCTATAGATAGCTCGCCTTCCATTGTTAAATGGGAAAAATTGATTAAATGCGCTGTGATTCATTTTAATAGTTAGGGTTCGATCAGAACACAAAGAAGAACGACCCTCCCCCTCCTCTGCAAAGAGGAAGAAGAACCCTCCCGTCCCATGATGCAAGGACGTAAACAACTCCCTCCCACCTGCGGTTGTGTGTGTGTGTGGGGGGGGGCTGGGTGGCGCACGAGGGCATGAGTCGCGCCGAGAGCAGGGGAGGGGGCGATAGGGATAAGAAAGGGACCCTCTGCTTGGTTCGGGTGGTTGTTCATCGGAAGAGGGGGTTGTGGCTGCTTTGTTGTCATGAGTTCGTCGAGAGTTGTTCAAGGGAGAGTTCGGGCTGGTTGTTGGTGGTTCATCGGAGGAGCTGGTTGGTCAGAGAGTTGTTCATCGGAGGAGTTGGTTCGGGTTGTCGTGGTTCTTCTTCGGCCTGGTGGTCGAAGAGTGTCGGCCTGGTTCAAGGGTGGTCGAGTTGGTTTGAGGTTGTTGTTCTGCTGGTGCTTCTTCGAGTTGGCTGTGCAGTCGGTGGTTCAAAGGGTCGTGCTGGTTCTGAGTTGTTCTGGTTCGGCCTTTGTTCTGCTTCGTGGCCTCATCTTGGTTCGGCTGGCTCGACTTGGAAAGCGACGCATCTTCGGGAAGGCTCGGTGTTTCGTTTCACCAGCACGTAGTCCGGAGCGCGAGGGGATCTGCTGGAGCTGGGGAAGGATCGCGGCTCATGGCGATTGGATCGAGCTTGCCCTCGCTGGAGCCCAGGTCCGAACAGCTTGAAGACCACACGAGGTGGAGAGGTTTGAGATAGGTTCTGGGTTTCAGCTCATCTGACCCTCCGAGCTGAAGTCCTTATTAAAGGCATCAGCCACCATTTCTTGGGTGTGTGTGCATATGTGTGTCAGTGGGCCCATCTAAGAAGTGGAGAACTGTTAAGTGCCTGTGCTCTATTTATTTGTATTACATTTCGTACAGTCGGTTTAACCCTGCCTCTTGCGTGGCTTCCCTAGTTCCCCGATTACTGTATAAATAAACCCAAATTATTAAATGTTTTCAGCTCGTCGCGTCCATTTCTTTCATTGACTGAGCATGTCGCGTGTTGGGAGTTAGAAGGCCGTTGGGCCGCCGTAAGGGGACATTCGGACCGACGGTTCTCGGCGATTAAGCCGCTCGGAATCGAGCATGGGACAGGCTCGCTTAAGCAGCTTGTTTCGCACGAGTTCCATTGAGGGTGTGGAGGCTCGGTAGATCGCCACGTGGTCTCTCGGTATTTTGAAGAATTGGCAAATAACCCTGTACCACGTGGGAGAAACATTGGCCCTTCACGGTTCTTGCTCAAGGACCCGTCGGCTTCGGACTTATCCGTGCGACGATCTACATTCTGGGCGATCAGTCGGGCCGACTCGACTTACGGCTCTGTCAGAGCGGTCGGCTCGCGGCCGACCCCCGGCACCGTAACAATATTTTGGAGAATGGAATCAATAGTCTCCCTTATGGTTACAAGTAGAAGTGTTAAAATATTGGGTTGTGAATTTTAACCGGCTCCCACTGTCTTTTTACTGATTTATAAATGATAGAACCAAGCAATAACCAAACCAAGGAGTGGAGATGTCATCAGCCTTGGTATTTAAATGGGAAACATAAAGAATGTGAGAAATATCAAATAAGTCTTATTGAAGAAATAACCGGGGTTAAAAGTAGATAAAACAAATAAGCGGATAAATTTAATTACAAACAAGTTGGAGGATGCAAAGAAAAAAATTAATATCCTTGAATGGACTGAAGACTTTGATGGTTATCAATTGAACAATGGAAAAACAATTTCCTACAATCTCAAAATGATATGTGGCTCTGAAGGTGGTCAAATATGAGCATAAAGAGAGGTTTATCATTTCATTTCTGCTCAACAAAGACATTTAAACCAAGAACCAAGTTCCAAGTTATTCTTTGTGAGTATACTCGATGGAAATGAATGTTATAAGAAAATGAAATTATTCCCTAAAGTAGAACATGGGCAAATATTCGTTGGTTCGCTCTTTGAGTGGAATGAAAATATAAAAGGACTGTGATTATGTTGGGGGGAAGAAGTGCTTTAATCAGTAAGTCTCAATCTTTCATAGTCTCAATTTTACATTTGCTTGTGTGGGAGGGGGAGGCAATGAGTCTCGATTTTACATTTGCTTGTATAGGTGGGGAGAAAATCAGTCTCCTATTTTGAGCTTTTGGGGCTTGAGTCAGAAAGTTTATTTATTTATTTATTTATTTATTTTTTTTTTTTTTTTTCCTTTTCCCCCATTCATTTGAATGGGCATCCCAGAAAGTCCATTTATCATCTACTATCATCCCTCTTCAAAGTCTCTGAGTTCTCTTCTTGCAGCCATGCTTGCCATAATTATAGGCAACTCGACCTGTGCAGCATTTTTATACATGGCCCTTAGCATTCTGGGATGTTACTTGCTTTATTTTACACATGTGGGCCACACCTGTGTGAAAGCTGTTTCTTTCAATATACTTGGTGACCCTTATTTACCCTGGTGTATCCATTTTTTCTTTTGTCGTGTGTGTGTGTGTGTGCGTGCGTGCGTGCGTGCGTGCGTGCGTGCGCGCGCGTGCGTGCGTGCGTGCGTGAGTACGTACATACATATATACTCGGAAAAGTATCTGTCAGCAGTGGCTGAAAAAGCTAGCCACGGTGGTGGCAAGAATAACCACAGAAGATGACAGTCAGGCTGTTGTCTGTGGAAATTCAATCCATCCTGTCATGCACTTTTAGCATGCACTCCCACCCTCAAGGACAGTGACCTAACATGATTGACAATCATGCAGACACAGGAAAAGATAAGTTCATGTATTAAACGGATCTTATGTGTTTCCATTTATTTTCACAACTGAATTGTCCAAACGACATCCACGGTGTTTTGAGAATATTCTTCGAACTCTTAGCCCATGAGATGATCGCATTATCGTTTATGACAGTGCATTTGGACAAATAATATTCTTTGTTCTGCCTTAAGCTGCAAGAATGTGCAGGTTCTCTGTTGAGCCGACTGCGAAATAGCGACATAAAGTTGACCATGAGAAAAGCATGGAACGCTCAAATCAATCCCCGTCACTTTCCGAGTTTGGCCTTGGCTATTGTTGATTGGCATTGCGATACTCACAAGTATTGGAAACTGTATTTGTTTGAATTCAAAATTCAGGTCCGATGGAATAATGGGGATTTGGTGAATGAGAGAATCTTGTCCTTTTGCAATTCCAGTTATGATAATGGCTTTGGCATTACGTCTCATCCGTTTAATCACCAATCATGTACCATTATATAAATGTGGAACATCAAGATTCCGAAGTAGCATTATCAGGCACCCAACTTTGAGAAACAGCTTGTGAGGGGGCGCACTGGGTGGCTCGAGCGAATTGAGAAATTCCATTGGATTACGTTACATTACATTCTTGAATTACGAATAGGATTTAGTCTAACCAGTTGTTATTTCCGAGTCTTCCCTCGATGTCCTCCCGATCATCATGAACTCCGGGAATTTAATCGGCATTTTTCTCTGCTTGTCCTGCTTCGGGCTCGAACTTGAAAGGCCGTATTTCATTTCCAGCTGGCTGAACTTACTCTCACGACTACGTTATCCGACAATTCTCCATGTGATTCAAACCAAAATCCTTCATTTCTCTCACACTCACTGTCGTTACCAGACAAGTGAAAGTCCATGCCATCCATTATTCAAAAACAAATGTTCGATTTTTTTTTTTAAAGCAGAAATGAACGAAGCGATTGAGTCGACCAATCAAATGTGGAGACACACAGCAAGCCAATAGAATCACGTAGACCACCAACCCGAGTAATTTACGTGCAGTTTTTGTCATCCTGTAGTTGACGTCATGTGGGTTACGCCCCTTTCAGGAGAATTTTTAGGGGCGTTCCCGAGGACGTTTGTTTTTTTTAATTTTACATTTTACAGAATGAGTATTGTGAAAAAACATTGTCAGATCTGAAATCACGATGAAAAACTCCTCGAGGACATATATAAATGAAATTTCAGTACTTTTGCATGTCAGGGGACCTTTAAGCGACCGGACTATATTTGATGACACCATTCTTGCAGTTAACTGGGGAAATTAAATCCATCCTGCAGGGCTCAAGTTCTGCTTAATCCTTTAGGTGACATTCCCACCATGGGTGGAAGTACCCTTCATGTCTCACCTTCGCTTGGCAATGTGCTACAGCACTTTTTTGTTCCACTATACCACCAAAGATGGAACTGCGAGGAAGTATTCCCAATCATTTTCCCCGGGGGTTTAAGGAGTCGCGAACCACGCTAAAACCTGGCTGGTGCACCCTTTTATGTCCGTGACAAATTTTGTCCAAATCCTTGCAGAGGTGTAGGAGTGTCTATGTAACAGACAGACAGGTGAAGTGAGTTTTCCAATCTTTAGTTTACTAATTTCTTAATTTTTTGGTTAGTGACGTGTGACAAGCCACGTGCAACCACTGATCTTTCTCAAGAGTGATGAAAATTACTTCAAAAGCCCCCTATACAGCCAAAGGTTGGGGTGGGCAAAGCTGGACAACCAATCAACTCACATGTTACGTCACTTACGAATTACCACCGTTATCAAATTAACAAACCATTAGCACATTTAAGGATCAAACACTCATGTCGCCCAATTGGATTGCAACCCCAAATGTTGAGATAATGTCAGAGAATAATTGGTTGGTCTCATTAAAAGTCAACACGATTTTGTGTCATCCCATGTGCCATTTGATGAATGTAATTAAGTTTGCAATGGTATCAGTATGGTGGGCAATTGACTATATGCAGCAGCGTTGGGATGGGGGAGGGGGGAGTTATTGGATGGAGTGGAGAAGGTGTAAGGGATTGTCCTGATGAACCAGCTGGATGACGTTTTACGTGGAATCCCTCCCATTCAATAGCGGAGCATTTATGCAGGAGTGGTCCAAAGGCTAACGGCAAATCCACCACCTCCTGCGTGATCGATGCGACTGTTCCTTCATCGTGCCATGCCTCCAGAATCGGTCTCCTGGTCCTGTTCGGGGTCAAACCCAAAATGCTAACCCGATTCCACAAGAGAGTTTGTTCTGTCTTGAGACCATGTTTCACAATGGCAGACCTGTTGGGATGGTTGCACTAAAAGACCTTGCAGTGTTCAGCAATACGTTGGCCGAAGGTTCTCCCACATATTCGGCTCCACAACCACAGGACACCGCGTACAACACCACTGCCCTTTCATTCTTTAAGAGCTATTCCTTGACCCTCAGAGCTCACCTTCGGGTGCAGACAGGTTTGAAACTTACCCTCATTACTGCCGCTTTCAATACCCTGCCGATCCTCTGCGATGTGTGTGTGTGTGTGTGTGTGTGTGTGTGTGTGTGTGTGTGTGTGTGTGTGTGTGTGTGTGTGTGTGTGTGTGTGTGTGTGTGTGTGTGTGTGTGTGTGTGTGTATATATATATATATATATATATATATATATATATATATATATATATATATATATATATATATATATATATATATATATATATATATATATATACCCAGTACAAAAGGTGGAACACAAAAAACCCTTGGTGGTTTTTTTCAGTCCCAGTCTGTTGTGTGGGCCAGCCAGGATTGTTCTCCTATTTGGTAACTAGCTGTCCAAGTAATCAATCGTTTACTCTCAATACCGGGTAAATTAAATAAAGGGGATTTTCCAGAGAGTCAGATAGATCATTGATGAAGATTAGGAATAGGACTGGGCCCAGAACACTCCCTTGTGGCACTCTTGTCTTCACAGTGAGCGGAGATTAAAGGATTCCGTTGAGAGACACACATTGGCTATGAGAGTAGAGGAAGGCAGGAACTCAAGGGTGGAGTTATCCTTCGATGCCATAAGCAGAGAGTTTGGAGAGCAAGGATGGATGCCAGACTGTATTGAAATCTCAAGATATGTCTCGAGAGATGGCCTTGACCTCATGCCAAACATTGAGGGCCTCCATCCATTGTTGGGAGAGTTTGAGTAGATTTGCACAGAGATGCTAAACACAACATTACATGAAACTGATCTTACAACATTGTCATGTGGTACTGCTTTGTCATCTGCTTCAGCATTGCTTGTGTTGTAAATGTTTAAACTACCTCTCCTTCTCCCTTCGCCATGTTGACCATATACTGCTTCATTGTAAATTAGTTGTGACTGCCTTTACTGTTGCTACACCATTAATATGATCTTCTCAGATTTGATACACCATCTCAAATTCTCCACATACTTGACTTCTGTCTTGGTTTCAGAATTTTAATACTGTGAACTGATGCATTTTGTGAACTATTGCTCTTGTTTACATGCTTAGTTTGTGATGGATTTAAGATGATCTCAGTAAATTCTGTAAATAGTGTTTTCTCTCACTAACATTTGTGGTAACTTTCACTAGTATTTACTTAAATGGCCTTTTTACTCCAACTGCTTGAAATCCAGGCTGCAATCGGCTCAGTGACTTGGGTGTGGTTACTGCCTTTTTCGGCTAAACTGCCGGAGCACAACCTTTGGGTAGTCACGAACCTTGGCATGTGACAATATAATAGGACACCATCGTCAGTTGTGTTGCTCTTGTACGAACCTTGATTCTATATATAAACCAGAACGGTACTCGGTTGAGTGCATACCTCCCTCTGCCAGGCTGAACAGTTTACGTTTTCTATCCTACTGATAGGCCGGATGTGCATCTGGACTTTTACCAAAATCCATTTGGCTTGTTGTCACCTACCCAACTAATCTACCACGTTTTGTCATAATCCAACCACAACTTTTTGAAATTGCATGTTGTACTGTATATTGTATGTGACCCACCAGTACAAAACCAGTCGGAAGTCGCAAACATTCAATATTGGGTTTATTTGAAAGCCCATAAAATAAGCATCACAACGGTGTATTATACATGGTGGTCCATCACAAACTGACCGAGATATCTTACGATGAAGTTTCACAACACACGTTATTGGGACAATCAAAATAACCGGATATTAGCTTCTGGAGTTTGAGAAACTATTGCTGCTATACGTTGCTAAGGACTTTGTTTCTCAAACTCCAGAAGCTAATATCCGGTTATTTTGATTGTCCCAATAACGTGTGTTGTGAAACTTCATCGTAAGATATCTCGGTCAGTTTGTGACGGACAACCATGTATAATACACCGTTGTGATGCCTATTTTATGGCCTTTCAAATAAACCCAATAACTGAATATTGAATTTTTGTGACTTCCGACTGGTTTTGTACTGGAGGGTCACATATTTGTCCCCATCTCAATGGTAAAGAATCACTTAAATTCTTCGATCCGGATTCCGATCTTCGCCAAAATCGAATCAGTTCTTCCTTGTCACACACCCATCCTGTCCACAAAATTTTGTGACTCCAACCACAACTTCTTGAAATATCCTGCTCACAGACAAAATGACAGGGATGAAAACATAACCTGCATCCACCTTCGGTGACTGAGGTAATTGCGTCCTCAACCATTCCAATCAATGAAAGTGCAACATCGTGACAAATTACACAAGTTGCAATGTTCGTAATGGTATTGACAATAGGGCAGAGGAAAATGGGTGTGCACAGGGAAAATTAATAAAACAGGATCTGATGGTAACAAAGAGCCTGCAGTTCGGGGGCGGGGGGGGCCTTGGTCCGGGCGGTGTTTGGCTCCGGACGCGTCCGGGCGGTGTTTGGCTCCGGACGCGTCCGGGCGGTGTTTGGCTCCGGACGCGTCCGGGCGGTGTTTGGCTCCGGACGCGTCCGGGCGGTGTTTGGCTCCGGACGCGTCCGGGCGGTGTTTGGCTCCGGACGCGTCCGGGCGGTGTTTGGCTCCGGACGCGTCCGCGCGGTGTTTGGCTCCCGGACGCGTCCGCGCGGTGTTTGGCTCCCGGACGCGTCCGCGCGGTGTTTGGCTCCCGGACGCGTCCGCGCGGTGTTTGGCTCCGGACGCGTCCGCGCGGTGTTTGGCTCCGGACGCGTCCGCGCGGTGTTTGGCTCCGGACGCGTCCGCGCGGTGTTTGGCTCCCGGACGCGTCCGGCGGTGTTTGGCTCCGGACGCGTCCGCGCGGTGTTTGGCTCCGGACGCGTCCGCGCGGTGTTTGGCTCCCGGACGCGTCCGCGGTGTTTGGCTCCCGGACGCGTCCGCGCGGTGTTTGGCTCCGGACGCGTCCGCGGCGGTGTTTGGCTCCCGGACGCGTCCGCGCGGTGTTTGGCTCCGGACGCGTCCGCGCGGTGTTTGGCTCCGGACGCGTCCCGCGCGGTGTTTGGCTCCGGACGCGTCCCGCGCGGTGTTTGGCTCCGGACGCGTCCGCGCGGTGTTTGGCTCCGGACGCGTCCGCGCGGTGTTTGGCTCCGGACGCGTCCGCGCGGTGTTTGGCTCCCGGACGCGTCCGCGCGGTGTTTGGCTCCGGACGCGTCCGGGCGGTGTTTGGCTACGGACGCGTCCGGCGGTGTTTGGCTACGGACGCGTCCCGGCGGTGTTTGGCTCCGGACGCGTCCGGGCGGTGTTTGGCTCCGGACGCGTCCGGGCGGTGTTTGGCTCCCGGACGCGTCCGGGCGGTGTTTGGCTCCCGGACGCGTCCCGGGCGGTGTTTGGCTCCCGGACGCGTCCGCGCGGTGTTTGGCTCCCGGACGCGTCCCGGGCGGTGTTTGGCTCCCGGACGCGTCCGGCGGTGTTTGGCTCCGGACGCGTCCGGGCGGTGTTTGGCTCCCGGACGCGTCCGCGCGGTGTTTGGCTCCCGGACGCGTCCGGGCGGTGTTTGGCTCCGGACGCGTCCGCGCGGTGTTTGGCTCCCGGACGCGTCCCGCGCGGTGTTTGGCTCCGGACGCGTCCGGGCGGTGTTTGGCTCCGGACGCGTCCGCGCGGTGTTGGCTCCGGACGCGTCCGCGCGGTGTTTGGCTCCGGACGCGTCCGGCGGTGTTTGGCTCCGGACGCGTCCGCGCGGTGTTGGCTCCCGGACGCGTCCGCGCGGTGTTTGGCTCGGACGCGTCCGCGCGGTGTTTGGCTCCGGACGCGTCCGCGCGGTGTTTGTCTCCGGACGCGTCCGGGCGGTGTTTGGCTCCGGACGCGTCCGGGCGGTGTTTGGATCCGGACGCGTCCGGGCGGAGTTTGGCTCCGGACGCGTCCGGGCGGTGTTTGGCTCCGGACGCGTCCGGGCGGTGTTTGGCTCCGGACGCGTCCGGGCGGTGTTTGGCTCCGGACGCGTCCGGGCGGTGTTTGGCTCCGGACGCGTCCGGGCGGTGTTTGGCTCCGGACGCGTCCCGGCGGTGTTTGGCTCCGGACGCGTCCCGGCGGTGTTTGGCTCCGGACGCGTCCCGGCGGTGTTTGGCTCCGGACGCGTCCCGGCGGTGTTTGGCTCCGGACGCGTCCCGGCGGTGTTTGGCTCCCGGACGCGTCCCGGCGGTGTTTGGCTCCGGACGCGTCCCGGCGGTGTTTGGCTCCGGACGCGTCCCGGCGGTGTTTGGCTCCGGACGCGTCCCGGCGGTGTTTGGCTCCGGACGCGTCCCGGCGGTGTTTGGCTCCGGACGCGTCCCGGCGGTGTTTGGCTCCGGACGCGTCCCGGCGGTGTTTGGCTCCGGACGCGTCCCGGCGGTGTTTGGCTCCCGGACGCGTCCCGGCGGTGTTTGGCTCCGGACGCGTCCCGGCGGTGTTTGGCTCCCGGACGCGTCCCGGCGGTGTTTGGCTCCGGACGCGTCCCGGCGGTGTTTGGCTCCCGGACGCGTCCCGGCGGTGTTTCGCTCCGGAGGCGTCCCGGCGATGTTTGCCTCCGGACGCGTCCCGGCGGTGTTTGGCTCCGGACGCGTCCCGGCGGTGTTTGGCTCCCGGACGCGTCCCGGCGGTGTTTGGCTCCCGGACGCGTCCCGGCGGTGTTTGGCTCCCGGACGCGTCCCGGCGGTGTTTGGCTCCCGGACGCGTCCCGGCGGTGTTTGGCTCCGGACGCGTCCCGGCGGTGTTTGGCTCCGGACGCGTCCCGGCGGTGTTTGGCTCCGGACGCGTCCCGGCGGTGTTTGGCTCCGGACGCGTCCCGGCGGTGTTTGGCTCCGGACGCGTCCCGGCGGTGTTTGGCTCCGGACGCGTCCCGGCGGTGTTTGGCTCCGGACGCGTCCCGGCGGTGTTTGGCTCCGGACGCGTCCCGGCGGTGTTTGGCTCCGGACGCGTCCCGGCGGTGTTTGGCTCCGGACGCGTCTGGGTGGGAGTTTGTCTCCAGACTGTGTTTATTAAATGACTGGTACAAAATGGATTTCAGACATTGTTGTGTTTCCATCTTCACTGATATTCTCCGCAGAATCATTTTGATGAAACGGTATGAATCGTAATGAACGCTCCACCACACGTCTGCCTTCCCTTCCTCTCACCTCAGTGTTTTCCCTTCCCTCCTCTCTCTTGTCCCCTCCACCTCTTCACCCTCTGCTCTCTCTCTCCCACCCCTCTCTCCCTCTTCCACCCTCTTTTTCTCCCTTCCCCCTTTCGTCTTCCCATCAGAAAAGTGACGGGTGGTATTTGCGAGTGACAAATAAAATGTTCTTATTGCTTGTTTGAATTATTTCATGCAAATTCTTGGAAGCTGGTGTGCGAATTTTGCACTGGAGATTATGATATCTCACTTATCTTGACCTGCAGTGTCTGACAACTGAATCACCTGAGCTGGAAGAGAAGTTGCAGAAACTGCCGCCCATTTGTGCTTGTCTCTTTCCGATCATCGTTAAGAATGAGTGGATTGCACGGTGAGTCCTTGATTAAGTCGTCATTTGCTGTTTGACCATCCAATTTTTGGTCTGATCACAGATAAGACATGCCAACACGTTGCCTTGGTCTCCCCTCCTCCCCCACTTTTTATACGCCCGATATATATATATATATATATATATATATATATATATATATATATATATATATATATATATATATATATATATATATATATATATATATATATATATATATATATATATATATATATATATATATATATATATATATATATATATATATATATATATATATATATATATATATATATATATATATATATATATATATATATATATATATATATATATATATATATATATATATATATATATATATATATATATATATATATATATATATATATATATATATATATATATATATATATATATATATATATATATATATATATATATATATATATATATATATATATATATATATATGCATATATATATATATATATATGCATATATATATATATATATATATATATAT
>NC_140963.1:129062594-129092594 GCF_056783735.1 Eptatretus burgeri | reverse complement strand
ACGGCGAGGATACGGCGGCCGTACGCCCTCTGAATTGACAGAAACGTGCGGCGGCCGCAGAGTTTCTGCGGTGGCCTCAGGGTGGCCCTACGCCGTTTGGCTATCTTTTACAGGCCGTAAGGTCGCCGTGGAATTATAACGCGGAGTTATAACTTTTTTTCATTTCGACGTTCGCCGTAGTAATTCGACAAGCCGAAACAAAAAAAACTGGTAAAAAAAGAAAAGAAAAAAAAAGAACCCACTCGTTACCATCCGTCTGGCCACACGTTCACCTGAGGGCCCCCCTGCAGTCACCTTGCGGGCACCTTGCGTCTGCCATGAAAATTCTATGGCTGCCGCAGGAACGCCCTAAGGTCACCGTGCGACATCAAATCAAAGACCGTACGGCACCCCCAGGTTTTCGGTCTCCACAATTTATAAATATGCCGTGCGGCTACCCGAAAAATAAAAACATATGTGACTGCTACATTGTGTGACCGTGGAAATACTGCGGCCGCCGTATAATTGCTAGTGGCCGTAGATTTTGAAGACCCCACGGCCGCCGTGGCAAATGTGACTTAGGCCTAAGTAATTATTGAGACTCATATTTGTGGAAATTAAATAAGGGCACGAACACTGGCAAGACTTTTTCGACGATTTATGGAAAACGTCCTTTCCTTTCCCCTTCCCTCACGATTACCTCCTCCCAAAGCACCTCAACCCCCCACCCGCCCAATGTGTCTCCAGGTGATGTTTAACATGAAACATGACCCGTTTGTACGTGCTCCTTTAACGTGCCCAATTTCATTCAATCCTGCACTAATGCTGGCATAAGGGGACCATTCTCCCCACCCCCACTCCCCCTTTTTCCCCTCAAGTCCCCCTATTAAACACATGTCCAGAACACCCCCTTCCTCTCCACATTCCCCCCCCCACCCTCCCTACCCCATCCTGGAGTGTATAGCGACAAAACGTTGCATCTGATGTAATTTCTGCCTTTTATAATGTTCATGTTTCTTGGTTTTGCTTGTGCTTGACTTTGCAGAGTCTTCGTCGGGCACTTGCAGGAATGTGAGAAATCTGAGACTTTGCAGGACTTGTCAAGTCTTCTTGCGATGCTGCAGATAATATATTTTCTGTTCAAAGGTAAGAGCCTGCTAAAGCAAATGTTTTCTTTTGTGATTACTCCTGAAAACGCTGGAGCATGGTCTATCTGCTGGCTGTTTGTGTTCACATGTGCGTTTGTCTTTTGAATAATTTTGTGATATGTTTTGTGTATTTTGATCAATCTTTATCATACTTTGTCATGTCTTTGAAATATTGTGTGACATGTAATATTAATATACTAGCGATATCCGTGCACATGCACAGGATAGCAGTACAACATAGCTGGTAGCAGACGACAGACCGTACACGGGGAATGACAAAAATACACATTGTGCAAAATGCAAGTGGTACTATGGAACGCCAAGACTTCCCAAACATTGTCGGAATGTCCGCTAAGTGCCACTGAAATTTCATAGGGATCGTGTGACGGCGAGCCGAGTTTTTCTTGTGCAAGCTTGGTATTATAATAGAGATATTAGCAATTCATTAAGATCTACAATGGAGTGCTGCTTTTAAATTATCCCTTTTTCTGGCAGATGTTGAAGAAGTTTTGTGTTTCTTTTTAAATCGCCAATATGTGACTTTCAAAATTACATCATCTGCCCAAGATGTGTCGGCGCGCATACGCAGAAACCCCTGGTAACGAGCGAGGGTCGTCGGGGCGGCTTGGACGTATATCAAGCATGATGGATAAGGATTTTCGCATGAAATGGCTCACAAAGCTTTTACAGAAGCCAAAAATATTTGGAAGTATACCTGCGAAAAATGGGTGTGCCTCTGTACAATTAAGGATTTGGAGAACTTCCTGATCAATTCGCCCAAATACCGTATTTTCATGCAAATAACTGCCCCCTGGTATGCTCCGCATCTTGGGGAAAAAGTGCTCTCGGAAAATTTCAGGCACATATAACCCGCAAAGGGGTAATACCCCGCATGCCTGGGGTGTGTTCAGTTACCAAATTTGTTGTAGAGTGCTTGCCAAGTGGCTTAATCACTCAAGCAAGCACTCCATTTGGAACTATTAACAAGGAATGCCTCACTTGGCAAGTGCTAGCTATATGTTTGGAATGAAAAGCATATAAATAGGAAATAGACAGGAAATCCATGATTGAAAAGTACCTACAGTAAAAGGCTATTTTGCCGATCCAGCTTACATCGCATCTCTATCCGGTGCTGCCTATACTGGAACACACACGACTCGATTTTGATGATGACAAAATGATCATATGTAAACAGACAAAGCATAGTTTACAGACATCACACAATCAGGATATTTTGTTGTCGTGTTAAAAAGGGGAAAGGTTTTTCTCTCTCTTTTTAAGATACGCGTGGGAGTAGGAATCGAGACGAGGCACATGGATGAAGGGGATTAAAAATAGGAAGGAGCAAAGCAAGCTGGAGTAATGGTGCACATTTGCATGAAAACACATGCATAATTCTACAAGTAGATTTGTTCCAGCCCTGTACAATCACCTGCACGTTCTTCTTCATGGGACATATCTGATCTCTTTAAACCTTTTCACTACACCTATTTCCACAACTCTTCTCTTGCACAATCTATGATATACTACGATATGAATTTTAAAATCTTTCTTGTCATAGGCTCCTTATCTTTATTTACAAGCTGTGCCCCATAGTTCTGTCCAACACATTCACAACCACCACCACCACCATGTTAAATGTACTTGCACCTCGTCTGTCAATCATTGTTTGATTCTGAGTGTTTTCATGACCTAGTTCTCCCACGTAATCTTTCCTTCTCTAATGTAAATAGCGCTGTATTTATCTTTCCTCCGAAGACCCATTTGTCTTTGACCAATTTTCCATGCTCCACACTGAACCCTCTTCAATACAGTTTCGGCCTTTGTGCACTTCAAGCTGCATCAATCAGTCATTGTAATTCAAAGCAACTAGAACTAAATGCGGTATAAGGCATGCAACCCGATTAAGCATCTGTACAATGCTCGCCACTTCTTCTTTTGATTAAAAAAAATTATGCATCTTTTAATGTCTTTTCAATGTGAGCATGAGAGTCAAGTACGTAATCATTATCCCTCCTAAATTTACCCAGAACACATCGACAATCAAATAAGCCGCAGAAACGACATGAAAAAAAAGAGAACAAAATGATGTCACTCCTCGTGACAGCAACATGTTTCCAACATCCCACAAAGATACATGACATGTGAAAGAAATAGCCCATTGTTTTGCAGCAAATGATTGCTCTGTCACCACTCGACCTCACCCATCAAGCAGTTCAGATCTGATCTTGGCGAATAGCGCAGACTATGTGTCTCGCAATGACGATGAATAAATTGTTTTACTCGCGTCTGAAAGCAGCTGCAAAGCAGAATCTATCATAGGAAGGATCAAGGAAACGTCATTCTGAAGGGCAATCTTCAAAGGTTTTGAACATCCATTGAAAGTTTAACCTCACAAATATGAGCCATGCCAATCATAGAAATCAGAATCGTGCATAAGCGGTAATCCTTGTTAATCAAATATATCAAATATAACAAACTCAATTTTTTAAAAGTGTTCATCTTTGGTGTTGCTTTCCATAGGTGTCTGTCATATTTGGATTTGAATGGCAAGTGATGGTTTTGAGGGTGGATGGAGGGGGAAGGGGGGGAGGGTGGAGGCAAAGACAACCGGCTCCCATATAAAATTGAAAGCGAATTGCAGCCAGCAAACCTTGATGTCACTAATCTTCCATGTGGTCATTGAAAGGTCACCAGAAATAACCTGCAAACAAAATCGATTGTTGGGCTGTCCCCTTCTCAGCAACGGATCTCCAAGGGCAAAGTGAACAGCTTTGGTGAGGTGGAACATTGTATTTTGAAGGTCAGTGGTCTGGATCTCTAACTTAGGGACAAGGCTCTGAAAGTACTGATCAGACAGTTTTACTACTCTGGGTTTCCTTCCCAGTCGATCTCTTTTTACCCTCTGCACACGAAGCGAAAAGCAGGGTTAAGCGATTGGTTCACTTTGACTGTCTGTCCATCTGTCTACCACCTTCAGTTTATGATCGAGGAACAACATGATGTCGATTGAATGTTATATTTTGAACACAAATCGGAAAACTAACCTGTCATTTAGCAGTAATTTGGCTCTGAATTTGGCAAATTGTATGGAATCTCGCCCCAATTGTGCACGCACAGAAAGGATATGCAGTAATCACAGATTGTGCATGCACAGTCAGGTAATTTTTACTTTCGAAATCATTGATGACTTCTGTCCTCTGTTTGTGTGTTTGTGTGTGTGTTTGTGTGTTTGTTTGAAGGCACAATAACTCGAGAACGGAAGAAGCTACCAATGTCAAATTACACCACGTGATTCAGGACGGTGTTGGCTAGCGCTGATTAGATTTTGGTCAAAATCGGTCAAAGGTCAAGGTCACAGTGAGGTCAAACATCCAAAACATGATAACTCGAGAAAAGTTACCACATGTATTGTTGACGGAGTGTGAGTTTGGAAGATCGAGGTAAGTTCGGCGGAATTTGTGTGTCAATTCGTCGAGTTACGGCTGTTTAAAAAATTTCAGTGTTATAAAATAATATTAAATAATTCCGTAAATTCCTGTGGAGAAATGGAGTATTTTTGCTTCGGTCGACGTTACGAGTTCGTTTTAACTTCGATTTTAATTTTGTCTTTGGTTTTTGCGATCGCTAAGGATGCTTAAAACTCGGTTGTTGAAATTCTGGTAAAAATCGGATGTTTTGGAGATGTTTTAAGATTGTATAAAAATATTTCACCCGCCACGTCACGGCTCGTTACGTGGTGCAGCGTGCTCGAGCAGACGCGTCGTTGTCACGTAAAGGTTTTGCGTGTGCGTGCTGACATCATCCCGCTTGCCCTGGCGTCCTTTCTAGTTGGGGGGGGGGGGCGTCGAGTGTGACCTTTACATTACGTTAATCCACGGTAACTCGAACGGAAGAAGTTGATGGTTTGGTAAAGAATCATCGAAGAAACTTCTTGCTTGCGTCGCTACCTTCTCCAGAGACAGCTATATTAGACAAGATCAGAGGTCAAGTTGACGATTTCGTAAGTACCAGTCTATGACTGCTTGTTTTTTTTTGTCTGTTTGCCTCTGGCAGTCAAACAAAATTGAAAATCAGAAAATGTGCTGTTTTTCGGGATGTCACAAATGACAGAAACAACAGGCACGAATGACTAATGTAAGGTGTGCAAAAGACTGCATTAATGGCTGTAAACTTCCCTCCTATTTTTTTTCCTTTAATCTTTTTTCTTTAAATTTCAATATATATCTATATATACACACATATATTTATGTGTGTGTGTATATATATATATATATATATATATATATATATATATATATATATATATATATATATATATATATATATATATATATATATATATGTATATATATATATATATATGTATATATATATATATATATATATATATATGTATATATATGTATAATATATGTACATATGTGTATAATATATGTACATATGTATGTATATATATATATATATATATATATATATATATATGTATAATATATATATATATATATATATATATATATATATATATGTATAATATATATATATATATATATATATATATATATGTATAATATATATATATATATGTATAATATATATATATATATATATATATATATATATGTATAATATATATATATATATGTATAATATGTATAATATATATATATATATATATATATATATATGTATAATATATATATATATATATATATGTATAATATATATATATATATATATATATATATATATATATATATGTATAATATATATATATATATATACATATATATATATATATATGTATAATATATATATGTATATATTGTTACAAATCTGAAAACCATGCGCACTCAACATTGAGTCCTCGAAGTTCAGTTATTTTGATAAGTATGTATTATTAGTTAGAATCCCTTCTTCTGTCTAATGGGAATGGCATGTGTGCGCGATGAGTTATTTTATAGTCAGGTTTATTACATCCTCATCAACATCAACTACAACGACAATAACATCCTCATCAACAACAACAACAAGAACAACGCCACCGTCCCGCACTCGACCGGTCGCCATTGCCCACGTGTTTTTGGCTGAAGGCATGGGCGGAGCCTCCATCGCCTCAGATCGAGGCTCCGCCCCAAGGCAGGTCATGGACGTTTCCTCGAGCGAATGAGCGAAGGGCGAGCATGACACGCACGCCCCAGCCAATCGGGAGGTGACCGCGAGTCATCCGCCAACCCCTCGTCCAATCAGGAGGGGAGTGGGAGGGAAAGAGACCCCTCCCACCTCAGAAGAGTAGAGTGGTTGTCTGGCTGAGTGTTGGGGAGACAAGAGAGGATCGTGGATCGTGACGATAGCGGTCTGCGGTCTTGGTCTCAATTAGCGGTCGGCGGTCGTGGTTTGAGAGCGGTCTGCAGTCCTGGTGGCGATTGCGGCGCGGTCTGTGGTCGTTGTTGAGCGGTCTGCAGTCTTGGTGCTGACAATGCCAAGGTCGTGGGTTCGAGTCCCACCGTGGTGGTTCGGGTCGGTGTGACCGCACAAGGCGGGACAGGTGTCCGGCCCGGCTCGACCGACTGAAAACCCATTTAGGTCCATTTCCTTTTGAGTGTGTGTGTGTCCGTGGGCCCCGTCTGTAAGTGGAATTGTATAAGTGTTTTCCTTTCCTTGTAAATTTCATTTTCTTGATTCGTGATAACTCTGCTCTGTGTCTCCCCTTCCCGATTATTCTTTGTAAAATAAACCCCTGTTAAATGTTCCAGTTCGTTGTTTGTGCTTTCCTTCATTGGCCTAGCAAGGTGCGTATTGCGAAATAGTAAAGCCGTCCGTGCCGAAAATTGTTCATTCTGTCCGGCGCGGCTTTGTTAACTTCCGCTCGGTTAGCCGGATCCGAGTCGGTGATAGCGACTCGATTCAGACAAAGTCGGCCGAGGGTGTGGTTTCCCTGGTAATTGGACGGTGTGAGTACTTAGATAAATTGGAATTAGACAAGTGGACCCTACCTCACGCCGTCAAAATATTGGCGACCACGGTCTGCGAAGGGACCTGTGAACTCTCGGACTTATCCGAGAGTTGCGACCGAAATTCCGGGTGTTTGGTGGGAGACGACTCCACTGCTCCACCTTGTGGTCGTTTATTGCCACCGATCCCCGCCCACAACAAATTGGTTGTCAGGAGTGGGGTACGAACCCCTCCACCTCCATCGAAAATTTGCAGGGTTCGAATCCATACAAATTTGTGATCAGGAGTGCGATTCGGCCCCTCCGCCTCTGTAGAGAAATTTACGGGATTCGGATCAGGGGTGCACGGAGCAACCCCTCCCCCCCACCCCGTTCTCTCCAAATTATAGCGTCAAATTTGTTCTCATACGCACCATGGCGGGCCAAGATGAGCTTGAGCAGGTGGGTGTAGAGATAATGGTAAAGGAACCAGTGGCCCAGGAAGACATTCCCCCCGCAGCCAAACCCAGAAGGGGTATTGGGAGTGGCATGGGCGGCGTCTGAACCCCCCCTCTGTCAAAGTTCCCCCCCCTCCCGATTTCTTACAGGCCTCGAAGCAAACAGCCAGCAGACGATCCGACTGGCACAGGCCTTGCAGTAAACACAGCCAGCAGATGAAGTTGGCCAGCCTCTTGCCTTGAAATGGAGGTTGGTGGAGGGAGTGCGGTGGTGCTGGCCACTCGGAAGGCGGGCTCGGACCGACCCTACTGTCTCCCTCCCAACCTATCGCCTTTGCCTGTCTCTGTCCATACCCACCCCCTTAATTTGTCAAAACCCAATTTATCCCCAACTTTTTTTTGTTTTTATTTTTATTTTTTTACTTCCCCCCGATAAATCGTCCCCTAACCCCCTTTATCGTCTTTGTTCGGCTAACCTATCCTGTCTCCGAGCCAACTCCCAACCCCTATGTTCCCTTCCTGGAGGGGAATGAGGGAGAGCTAGCGTCCTGTGTCGAGGCCCAATTCAAGCCTCAGGATGGCCTCCTCAGACTTCAGCGATCTAACCCAAAGTGGGTCCAGCGGCCCACAACGAGAGTGAAGGGATGGATGGTGCGGAGGGGTACACTTCCTAATCTCCCCAAAACATTTAACTTTTAAACTACCCCGGGGCTTTCAACAAGCGCCTCTCGCTTAAACTATCGGTTCTAACAACCCAGATTCCCGTCGCCTGTGTTGGTGTCCTTGCAAATTCCGGGCCATGCCCTCAAGTTTTCCGCCCGTGCCCTCACATGGTTTCGTAGCTGGGACGTGTGGCTCCCTTGACAGGCACTACCCTCTGCCGATTCCCCAACGATGGCGCCCCCGGGCACTACACTGCCTCCGAGCCTACCAGCTCCCTAAACACCCGGGGAGTGCCCTCCATTGCGACTCCCCTGAAACACTCACGTGGCAGGCTGGCTTCCTGGGCCCCTTTCCGAGGGTCACCCGTGCCCACGACACTGCCCACGCGGCCTATAGCGCCCCGGGCCCTGCATCAGCGGGTCACCCGTGCCCACTACGCTATCCCGGCCCCCCATGGGCCCTTGGCCTACCGTGGCCGACTAGCCCGGTGCCCGGGGTACCCACTCAGCGATACTCACCTTTTGCAGCCATGCTCCCAGCCCGTCAACAGGGCTCCTGCACCCCTTCAAACAAGTTTCGAGCCTACACTCCCACCAACAGCAAAACGACCTCCATTTTGTAAATTTTACTCACCCACTAACTCGCATTACTCTGACCCCGGGGTCCCTTGGGTGGGAATCACTCCTCCCCCCAATCACTCATCACACTATGCATTGCACAATCACTCCATACACTCAGGCCCGCTGGCCTCACTCACCCATCACGTACTTTTTCCTTTCCACATTTCTCAACTCGCACATCACTGAACTCTGCCATCCTGCTTGCGAATCCCCGAACTAACTCCTGCTCCCACGTCGTCCCTTACACTACAGCACGTTCCTTTTAACCTACGTAGCTAAAGGCCCAGTCACACCTTGACGTTTTAGCCAGCTTATGCCGATTTTTGCAAAAATTTGTGTAAAACGCTGGTACACGTCGAATATGTCATGGGTACGTTTTGTATATGTTAAGACCACGCTGAAAAACACTGCCATAAGTAGTAGAAAGCTGGCTTTAAACGTTGAACTTTTGGGTTTTCCTCAAATTTTTTCATGCTTGAAATTTTACGACGTATGCCGGCGTATGACTCGCACGTTCCGCTACGCTGGCCATAAGTTGTAGGCATGTTATGCGATTGTTGACACACGTTGAAACATGTTACTTGTAAGTTACTCATAAGTCGAAACACGTGGAGGTAATGTTTAGCGTACCCAAAACTTATTTCTAACCTATGAGTAACGTTTTGTAAGCACGCCACACGAACGTTGTTCACATTTTGCAACACGTTACTTGAAAGTACTACTACGACTACTACTACTACGACTACTCCTACTACTAGGACTACTACTACGACCAACATCGACATCACTAAATTCTCTCGAACTACTACTACTACTACTACTACTAATAACATCGACATCATTAAATTATCTCGAACTACTCTACTAATACCAACATCGACATGCCTAAATTCTCTCGAACTACCACCACTACTACTACTACTACTACTACTACCATCGACATCACTAAATTCTCTCGAACTACTACTACTACTACTGCTGCTACTGCTGCTGCCAGTGACATTGACATCTACTCAACATGGATCAGGGACACTGACGGGTTCCTCTTGTGAAGCCCAGTTGTATATACCAATTCCCCTAAACGCTGCCAATACGCCATTATACGGTAGCTGTAAGTTAGAAACACGTTCAGTAAGTTCTGTGGTCGTCCGGAAGACGTCAATCAAATTCGTCTGCATACGCCAGTGTGCGTTTGAGATACGTTACACATAGGTTCAAAGCACGCTACTCATAGGTTCAAAGCACGCTACTAATAGGTTCAAAGCACGTTACTCGTAGGTTAAAAATTAAGTTTCGAGTATACTAAACATTACCTCGACGTGTTTCGGCTTATGAGTAACTTACAAGTAACGTGTGGCCGACGTGTGTAAACGATTGCTGAGCGTGCTGAGAACTTACGCCAGCGTATGCGGAACTTGTGAGCCATACGTCGAGTACGTCGTAAAATTTTCAGCATGCTTGAAATTTCATGACGTACTAGACGCACCACGTAATATGCCAGCGTACTTCATTGTTTTTCATCGTGCTGCTAACTTGTACACAACTTACCCATACCGTATTCGACGTGTCCCAGCGTTTTAGACACATTTTTCATAGGTCGGCATATGCTGGCTAAATCGTTAAGGTGTGACTGCGATCTTGACACTTCCAATTTTCAGGCGGTTATGATTTAAATCGGCGAGCGGTAGGTTTTTAACAGAGAACGCCACGAGTTCGTCGGCGATACGTGCAGCGCACTATGACTAAGTTAAACTATCGTTGGGCATAGTTTGTGAACGCCGACAACAGTCGAAGCATTCGTTGGTATAAGTTATCTTTAACACAATGAAACGTTCTGTGCCCGTTACTGATACGTTATGCATACGACCAACACGTTATGAATACGACCAAAACTTTTTTAAAAAACCTCAAAACTTCAGCGTACGCCAACGTTTTACGTGCGTTTTTATACGTTGCCATTCCTGGCAAAAACGTCAAGGTGTGACTGGGCCTTAAGCTACGTCCCCTCTCCACATCCACAGTCTGTCACTGTCTCCAAATCATTATTTCCCCTCTCCCTTCCTAAATCTAAACTGAATCCCTCCACCTAATCCATTCCACGGGCCCCATGAGGACTTACCCCTGCCCCATGAGACCGGTCTGGCTATCACTAACCCTTCCCCCTAACTAGTTGTCATCCTGTGCCCAAGACCAAGGGGATCTTCCTCCCCTTGCCCAGGGAATGCTGTTCACCCAAAGCGAGGTTTCCTTTTTTTTAAAATGCGTGCACCAGCGTGGCAACTCGCAACATGCGCTTTTGCCGTGACGTCATGGCAGCTGTTCGCGTACCTCGTCCCTCTTGGACGGTACCATCCGGCAGGGATTCACCCTCCTGCCGGATTCAAACCCTACGTGCAGCCATGACGTCACCCGGCGCATCAAAAAAAAAACAAGCCTCGCGTTTCGAGGGGTTCCCCACACGAACACATGTGCTCTGCCCGTCCGTGACCTGTGTCGTGCGCTCTGCGAACAGAACACACTGCGCAGTCCACATCGAGCTTCACACACACGCCCGCGTGGAGAATTATCCGGTCCAAATCCGTTATCCAGCCTACCTTTTGTCCGTCCGCGGGGTCGGCAACATCCACCACTGGCGTTTGCGGACTGGGTTTCACTCCCGCAAGCACGCACGGGGCGGTCTCGTGTGTAGCACGGTGCGAACCTCGCGCTCGCCGCTGGGTAAACCCGGCGCAATCCCCAATCCAGCTTCGGCCGTTACCCGGCCCTTGTCCATCTGTCGCCGTCGTCTGCGTCGCACTCTCACGATCAAACTCCCGCGTGTCACGAGACTCACACACCTCACCATTACACTCACACATGGAGATGCAAATGCCCACCGTCATCTCCCTTACACACAGCGACCTCACACACTCTGTCCCTCTCACACACCGTGCTTCTTTCACACACGGCGCGCTGGGAAGCACGCACTCCGGCACACTCGTGACCACACCACTCTCACACGGGGGCGCACTCGCACCTTTCACTATACACACCGGGACAATCACTGGGGAATCCGGTCACCACCAGGGGTTCCGGGGCCTCTATACCCCCCAAGCTCTGTGTGCACCTGTCCACAGCACTCGCCCCCTCTACCTCGCAAAGCTCGACCGGACCCACCTGGTCGTGATCAGCTTCAAGGGAGCATAGCGTCTCCCGCTGTTCTCGAAGGAGGCCATCCAGCTGCTCGCACCGGGTCCCTAAACAGTCCGCCAGCTCGCCCCCATTGTCCTCCACTACTTCAATGTGTGTGTGCTCGTCCTTAACCCCATCCAATTCACCCTCTATCTCCCGTGTCTCTGCCAACTCAGTCACCTCTTCACCCATTACCTACCTTGTCTCCACTATTATTTCTGCCGTCTCCACGTGTCTCTTACACGTCACAGTCACCACATTGACTTTTTCCCTCTGTGTCACCATCACTGTTGCTTTCTCTGTCACTGTCCTCGCCCAACACGTCTCCCAAATTAGTTTGTCCTCCTCCGCTTCTATCGCGGGCCGGACAGCCGTTGCACTCCCTCCCAGCTCGTTCGCTCCAACACGTGGCGCCGCCATTTTCTCGCCTGCCGTCCGCGTTTCGCTCCTCACCATTGCCATAATGCCTGCCTGCAGGCCACGGCCCATTTTCTGCATCTCACCCCGCATTTTTTTTCATTTCTTCTTTCATCCCGTTCTTCACCTGCTGTATATTAGCGTTCATGTTATTATTCATTCTGCACGCATTTGTTTTTATTTCATTCTTGCTTGTATCCATTTTGCTGTTTATTCCTTGCATATCCCCACTGATTCCTGCCAGAATGGCGAATAGCTCTGCCATGTCGGGTGCGCTCGGCTGAGCCGATTCGGCAAGGATCGGGGGGCTTTGGCGGAGAGGGGGAGAGGAGGTGTCATACACCGCGGCCGCTGCCGCGCCCATTTCGGGTTCTGGCTTTGGTTGGGGGAGAAATTGTTCCTGCATCACAAACATTTCCTGCTCGGGGTTTCCATCCTGGACCATGGATTCTACATTACTACACATATTCATTTCTACCCCCGGCACCCGCTTGCCTTGAAACTCTATCTTATTTCTCGGAACGGATTAATTTAGCTCGCTCGTAATTTGGGGGAAACGGGGGAGGGGGGGGTTGCTTCGCACACCCCTGGTCCGATCCCCGTAAATCCCCGTAATTTAGAGACCGAGGTGGATTTGAATCCCACACTCCTGTACACCAGTGTTACGAATTTCGGTCCGCCCGGCGTGCGATCGGCCACGTACCTCAAATCGCGACCGCGTCGCCCACCGGAATGGACAATTCAGTTGTGACCCTCCTTGGAACTACCGCCAGGAGCTAGTCACAGGTGGGTCTTTCGACCACACCACAATCGTGCCAATCGGCCACCCGCGCAGGATAGGTTGTTCCCCAAACTCGACCTACCTAAGTACTTGCGCGGGTAGTTAACCGGGCGATCGTACCTCGCCGCTGGCCGGCCGAGGACACGAACCGCTTAAGCGGTCCGTTCCGTGATAACCGAGCGGTGTTATCGCCGGCCCCGACGGACGTGATTATTACCGGGTGCTTACACCCCTCCAACCAATTCCTTCCGTGATGCAAGATGGAACTTTCAAACAAGGGAAAGGATGCAACGAAACGGGGAACAGTTCAACAAGTACATTTATTGCACACTCAGACAAGGCACGTATTTACAGCCATACAGAAAATCATGCACGTATAACAGTGAAAGCAATGAAAGCAAGCAAAGGCAGAGTTACTACCGAATAAAGTGTCTTTATTCACACAATTACTTAAACAATTCTACTTATAAGACGGCGCCACCAAATGCATTTACACAAAAGCAAAGGAAAAAGCCACCCTCAAAGGCGAGGGTGGCAGACAGGTTCGTGGACCAAATGTGCTTGGAACCTGGATGAGTGGCCAGGTCCACGAGACCGAAGGGTCTTACCCGCGCCCTCGTGGCGCGATGGCGGGCAAGCCGCGATGTCAGCGTAGCTGCGCCTGGCTTCGTGCCCCTGGCGTGGCCGGCGAGCTCTCTCCGGCGCTCCCCGTCTGCCTTTCCCGTCGGCTTCAAGCTCCGTCTGGTTCTCCGACCCCTCCAGACTGCCACTCCACCGACTCTGCACTCGACTTGACTGCCCCGCCGACACTGCTTGAATGCCGACACTGCACTCGACTTGACTGCCCTGTCTCCTGATTCTCCAGACTGCCGACACCGACACACTGCCCTCGACTTGACTGCCCCGTCTCCCACCTCTCCAGACTGCCACTCCACCAACTCCAGACTTGACTGCCACTTGACTGCCCCGTCTCCTGACTCTCCAGACTGCCGACACCGACACACTGCAGACTTGACTGCCCCGTCTCCCGCCTCTCCAGACTGCCACTCCACCGACTCCAGACTTGACTGACGCGACCGACACACTTGACTGCCGCGAGCTGCGCCATGCTCGCGCTTATATAGGCCGAGGGAGGGGCGTATATGCAAATTTATGGATCACAGCGGGTTCGGAGGCGGGGCTACACCACCTGATGCTCAGCCATTGGAATGATGAAAAGGGGGTGTGAATCATTCCTGATCCGCTTTTCGAGGCGAAAGGAACCCATTCACAACCCATGGCACGACGTGTGGTAGAAAGGCAGAGGTGGTGGGAGTTTTCTGCGGTGGTTTGGGAAGGGTGTTGGTGGTGGCGATTTGTTTGCTGGCGGGCGTCATTTGAGAATGGCGGTGAAGCGATGTTTGCGGGGTGGAGTTGTGGAGGTAAAGAGGCGAAGGTGGTGGTGTTTGAGTTGTAGTTGTTTGGGAATGATGTTGGTGGTGGCAATTTGGTTGTTGGGGTATTGTTGGTGGTGGCGATTTGGTTGTTGGGGGATGATTGGTCCAAAATAATGATAGAGAAAAGAAAAACGGCTATCTCAAAGGATCACAGCCCGGTGAACACGGAAATTCCCTCTAAACAACGGTGGGGAAATCTAACCACACAATTACTTATCGTCACAACTGATCTAAGGTCTTTTATGGTGGTCTGCGAAGTTCCACAGTCGTAACAATATATATATATATATATATATATATATATATATATATATATATATATATATATATATATATATATATATATATATATATATATATATATATTGTTACGAATTCTCGCCCGCCGGCGTGCGGACAGCTGCTTTTAGCCGAATCACGGCCGTATGCGCACCGGACGGACAATTCAGTCGCGACTTTCTGGAACAGCGCCGAAAACCAGTCAAGGGTGTGCTCCAAGCACACCACAACCTTGTCCGCACTCTATCCGCGCTACAGGATCCGATCGCCAAATAAAATAATTGATTTACCTAATTATTCGCGCGGGTAGATTACGGAGAGATTGCACCTCAGCGAGGCCTGCTTGGACACGAGCCGCTTCAGCAGCACGCTCCGTTTTTGGATAACCGAGCGGGGTATTATCGCGAGGCCTCGCTGGACCCGATTCGATTATCGGCTATTTAAAAGCCCACTATATTCCGAGGGCAAGATGGCAGTTCAATTGGGGAAAATGACGCGACGAACAGGTCAACATTTAAAGAAGCACATTTATTTCCAAATAACACATAAGTACGTAAGCAGTCATGCAATGAATGCAAAACGCATGCAGTTATGCAATGGATGTGGGTAGGGACAAGACGCGAGCAAGACAAAGCGCTACAACCGTCGATTTATTATGTACATTTACTTATACAGGTTCTACTTATTGGACTTAGCGCCACAACTTTCATTCAACGAAAAGCAAGGAAAACCCCCTCACAGAGGAGGGGGTAGACTGGACCTCTCGGGTCTTTATTTCACGGAGCTTGGGCGACCGAAGGAGCTTCGCGAGGCCGCGCTGGTTACCTTCCTCGCTGGGGCGACCCGCGACGTTCCTTCCCCACAGCAGCTAGCGTAACCGCGGCTCGGCCGCGGCCTGGTGATTCGGGCCCCAGCCGGCAACGCCTGAGAGGAACGAACGGGTCTTTGCTCTTTCAGAGTTGATGCTCTCTTTAAGAACCCATCCGTCCCTCAGCGATGCTCAGACTGTTCCGAAGCCCGATCACCTCAGACCATTCGGTGCTGGTTGGCGAGCTCTCTCCGTCTCGCACACGAACACACAGCTCCGCGCTGCACAGCAGGTTTGGCCGTGCTCGCGTCTCCTCCGCTCTCCTCAGATTCTCCACCGACTGCAGGCGTCAGGCTCCAGGCTCCAGGCGCTCTGAACCCCGACAGAGACTCCACCAACTCTCTCACTTGGCGCTCCGCTCGCCCTTATATAGGGCCCGAGAGATGAGATTTGGCCTTCGCACTCTCACCTCTGACCCCCACTGGCTCCGCCCCTCTTGCTCTCTTGATCCAAATTCCGAGGTGAAGCTTCCACAGAGCGGACGTGCGCAAGATCACCAAACTTGCTCGGCGAGCGGACGTGCGCGAGATCACCGACTTGCGCGGCGAGCAAACCCCCCGCGTGTGCCTGCAGTGCCGCCATCCAATGCGGACGCGCCGTGGCTGGCGCCAAGATGGCGTCGTTTCGGAAATGATGGTGAGGCGTCGTTGTTCGGGTTGGTCTATTCTGGGAGATGTGGATTAGGGGATGGTGAGGAGATGTCGTTGTGATGGCGGTTGGCGTGAGGGTGGTTGGTGGTTGGCGTTGCGGAGAGGGTGGTTGGTGGTTGGTGGTTGGTGTTGTGGTTGGTCCAAAATAACGATAGTAAAAGAAAAACGGCTACCTCAAAGATCACAGCCCGGGTGACAAATAAATCCCATTAGACAACGGTGGGGAAATCTAACTGCCCACAGACTTATCGGCATAACTGATCTAAGGACCTATATGGTGCTCTGCGAATTTCCACAGCCGTAACAGTATATATTGTTGTGGTTACCAAATTCGCAAACCACCATTCAGGTCCCTTAGGTGAGGTATCTCGGTAAGTACATGTGTAGTTAGGCCCAAACCCGTTGTCTAGTGGGAATACATGTCATTTATGCGTGCTGCGACTCTTCAGGATAGCCGTTTTTCTTTTGCTATCTTTATTTTGGACCAACCGCCATGATTACCACCACAACCACAACATCAACCACCAACCACAACGCCGCTTCACCACAACCGCCACGACCTTCCCGTCACACCTCGCAACCGTCGCATCGCCACCGTTCTTGCCCCGCTGTGGGTACCGGTGTTGGACTCGTGCAGGGCGCGCGCTGAACAGCGTGTACAAAATCACGGATTTTGTGCTTCAAAAACGGATCAAAAACGACACACGCCCACTTTTTGCCGTCCAATCGGTGAGCGAGGGGCGAATTGGCCCCGCCCCCAGGGCGATCGATATATGCAAATTTATGGATCAAAAAGCCTTCACGCCCACTTTTTCTCGGGCCAATGGGGAGCGAGGTGAAAGGTCGAAGGGAGAGGGTCAAAGATGAGAGGGCGAAGCTACGGGGCTGATAAAAGGACCGTGTTCGTCAGTCCAGAGGCGGAGAGTAGGAGAGTCCAGAGGCGGAGAGTAGGAGAGTAGGAGAGTCGGAAACAGAGAGTCAAGACTTCGCGGGCGGTGGAGTTGGAAAGAAGGAGCTGGTCGTCGTGTGCGTTGGAGTCGGAACGGAGGGGACGGAGCTGTGGAAAGGCAGCGACACCAGACGAGGGGGTGCTCGCGTCGGGAGCTGCACCCCAGGGAGGCCGACAGCGCGACCTGGCCGAGGTGGAGACGCTCGTCGCGGGATAATAAAAATCCTCTATACCCCGAGCATCAGCAACCCCCTCCTGTTTCCCCCCGCGCTGAGATAGTGCGACCAAGGGGGCCCCTTTCCCACCCCCTACCAGACACTGTCCGCGAGGCCCGCGGAGTTGAGGCGCCATCGCCGCTCCGCGTCTCATCACCAGACGGGTAGGCGCGACCCGGTCTCGGCCTCAGGCCCGCCTCATCCTTGAGGGTATTCTTTTCCTTGGTTTTGGGTATGTGTTGTCGGCGCCGTCTGTGAAGTAGAATTGTATAAGTGTTGCCGTGTGCTCGGTAGTCAGTATTAGCTCTGCATTGTGTTTTCGCTTTTACATTTGCTTTTTGTGTAAATTACATTGTGTCTTTTCTGTGTGCATTTGGTGGAATTGTATATGTGTGCTCCCGTGTGCCGCGAATAAATGTGCTTTGTGTTGAACTGTTCTCCCGCTTCGCTTCGTCTTTTCCTCTATTGAATCCCCATCTTGCTTCACGTAAAGGGTTGGTAGTGGGCTGAATACGCCCGATAATTAATCGAACCGTCGAGGTCGACGATAACACCGCTCGGTTATTCTGATAGTACGGAACAGGTCGCTTAAGTGGCCCGTGTCCGAAGTCGACCTGCGGCGAGGTGCGATCGCCCGGTCTACCCTCCGCGTGGGTACTTAGGTAGGTCGAATTTGGCGAGCAACCCTATCCCACGCGGGGGCTGATTGGCTCGATCGCGGTGAGACCGAAAGGTCCACCCGTGACTGGTTCCCGGCGTTAGTCCGAGAGGGTCACGACTGGATTGTCCGTCCGGTGGGCGACGTGCCGCGATTCGAGTTATGTGGCCGTCAGCACGCCGGCGGGCGCGAAATCCGCAACACTGGTGTCAGGTCGTGCGATACAAATTCATCGCCCTCCTCGCGGCACTGGTATTAGAGAGCGGGACAACAGGCTCTCCTGTCTCCAGCGAAATTCACGGGAATCGGTCCAGGGGTGAGAGAAGCGACCCCCGATTCCCTCCAAATTACGAGCGAGCAAATTAACCCTTTAAGAGAAGCAAGATGGCGTCTCAAGGCGAGCGGGAGCCGGGGGTATGAGAAATGGATGTAGAATGTGGAGAATCCATGGTCCAGGATGGAATCCCCGAGCAGGAAATGTTGATTGTGCAGGAACACGGACTCGCCCAACTGAACCCAGAGCCCGAAATGGGTGCGGCAGCGGCCGCGGTGTATGACACCTCCCCCCCCCTCCTCTCCACCAAAACCCTTCCCCAAACCTTGCCGAAACGGCTCAGCTGAGTGCATTCGACATGGCCCAGCTATGCGCCATGCTGGCGGCAATGAACGAAAAGATGAATGCGAAAATGATCGAAAAAATGGATACAAATACAAATGAAGTGAAAACGACGATGGATGCGAATACACAGCAAATGAGGGAAGAGATGAAAGAGCTGCGGGGTGAGACGCAGAACATGGGAATGAGCCTAAAAGGAAGCTTGGAAGAACTAAAAAACGAAATGAAAAAGGAAGTCGACACGATACGAGCGGAGGTGACCGGGTTAAAAGAGAAAGTAAAAGGAGTGGGAGTCGCAATGGAAGAAAGTAAACAAGAGAGGGTAAACGAAATAAAGACTGTGGTGGGAAAAATAGACAAAGTAGGAAAAGGATTGGGAGAAGTAAAACAGGGACAAGACCAAATAAAGGAGGAAATAGGGAGGAACACGACGGCGATAGAGGAATTAAAAAGAGAACAAGGGAAAATAAAGGAGGGATTGGGAGCCGTGAAGGAGGACTGTGAGAAAAGACATCGGGAAATGACAGACAAAGTTGAAAACCTGCGAAAGGAGGTAAAAGCGGAGACACAGAAAGGATTAAAAAAGGTGACTGAGGAATGTAGAAAGAGACATGAGGAGGTAATTAATGAAATGGAGCGGAAAGCCGGAGAAAAGACAGAGGAACTGGGGGAACAGATAGGAAAAAACCGGGGCGAGACAGAAGAGCAGTTTAGGACAACGAGGGAGGAAATATCCAAGACAAATAAGATGGTGACACAGGTACAAGGGGAGGTGGAGCAAATAAGAGAAAAAGTCGGGGAACTGTCTTTAGGAACGATAGGGGAGGAAATAAATGGGGTAATAAAGGGAAAAATGGAGAAGAGACTGGCGGATAGGGTGGAGGCCCGGTGTGAGAAGCAGGGTGGCCTCCTTCGGGAACAGGGGGAGAGGATATACTCCCTCGAGGCGGATCGTGCCCAGGTGGGGCCGGTGTCACAAGGCGGAGCAGGAGGCTTGCCCGATGCGGGGGTGAGCATGCCAAGCTTGGGGAGGGTAGAGACCGCGGGGTCTTTTGGCCTAATGGGGGTACCCAGAATGACTGTTCCAGGGGGTGTGCGGAGTGTGAGTCCAATGGCTTGGGAGAGTAAGCGGGACGACGCGGGGCACGGACAGACGCAGACAAGGGTGGTGGAGCCCCCGGGCAAATGGCTCGGACCCTGCGGGAGTGAGGCACCGTTGGGACTGGGGAGGTACACTCCTCCCGGAGTCCCAAGGGAACGGGAGGAGACCTCGAAAGAACCGAGGGTGCCGCTACCCCCGTACGATGGCAAGACGGACTTGAGGGCATATATGGCCCAGTTCCAGTGTGTTGCCAGAGGCAATGGCTGGAACGAGGTGCAGGGTGTGGCACAACTCACAGCGGCCCTGCGTGGCGTGGCTTTGGAAGTCCTGACCACGGTACCCAGTGAGGGGGCGACCCTGGAGGATCTCCATTCGGCCCTAAAAAACCGATTTGGCATGGACCAGCAGAGCGAGCTTGTTAAAGCTCAGCTCAACGGGCGCAAACGACGTCCCCAGGAATCGCTGGGAGAATTGGCACATGACATTCGCCGCTTGGTGGGGATCGCGCACACCAACATGCCACCGGAGTACCGGGAGGAGATTGCCCTGGACCATTTCCTTCGAGCAATAGGGGGCACCGATGTCGGAGCATTGCTCACCGTATGGCGCCCGGACAACCTCCAGAAGGCGGCTGATACTGCTGCCTGCTGGGAGGCAGCCAGAACGCCATTGGGAGGGGCTGGGCGCCACGCGGTGGCAGTCCGACAGGTGGACCCCGTGCACGACAGTGCGCTGGGAGCCGGGGCAACCCTGGGCGACCAAGCGCGAATGGAAAGGATGGTGCAGGGCATGTTCGACCGCCGGTTCGGGAGACCTGTGGAGAGGCGGTCGGGCCCGGGAAGGGCGGGAGATGGGCCATCGGGGGTACCCCAATTCGGAATGGAGGGGGTATAATTCGGCGTACTGGAGGCAAACACCTTACCAGAAGAGGTGTTATAATTGTGGCGCAGGGGACCACCTGCAGCGGAGGTGCAACGCCCGCGCAGGGAAAGGCCCCCGCGAAGAGAAGAGCCACGGCCCCCGAGACCACCAACTCCGCCCCGGGTCAATAGGGATAGCCAGGCCCAACCATCACCCCCCACCAGTCCCCGGGAAACTAAGAAGTGCCGAACATGTAGGGCCGTGTTCGGCAGACTCAGACGGAGAAGAGCCCTCAGAACTGCGACAGGTCATCAGTTGTGGCCAAATTGGCAAAGGTAGCTTAACAATTCGGTGCAAGATTGCCGGCGTAGGGGTAGACGCCGTGGTGGACACAGGAGCAAGCGCCACGATCATCAGCCCTGTGGTCCTTGATTCGAGTGTAGACGGTTGGGATGAGATCCACCGTCTGCAAAACCATAGTTTGCAGCTAGCTACCGGGGCAACGGCCCCTATCATAGGACGTGGTTTCGTGTCGTTTAAATTGGGCACTGTGAAAACCAAGATAGAGGTTTGGGTGGCAGAGGTGTACGACCCATGTCTAATAGGGTTGGATGTGCTGGCGGCCGGTGGTTGTAAGATCGACTTGGGCCGGGGGGTCATGCAGTTGGGTGGTGAAGAGTTGCCGTTAGGAGGCGTGAGCACGGATGAGAGGGTGGAGCTGGAGGCTCCTGACTCCGTGGTCATTCCCCCGGGTGCCGAGGCGGTGGTCCTGGCCCGGTGGCGAGCACCCCCAACGTGGCAGGGCCCCTGCGGCCTAGCGGAACTACCGGCAGGGCCGTCAACCCCGGGCTTAGTCGTGGGCCGCACCCTGGTAAGTACCGACGGGCCAGTAGTGCCCGTACGGGTGATAAATGTTAGCACGGAACCACGCACTATCAGGAAGGGCACGAAGGTGGCAGATTGCATCCCAGTAAAAGAGGTCGCAGAGCTGAGGGACGATAACGTCGAGCCGGACCGGCCCCAGAAGGAGTCTCCAGACTCGATTAGGAATTGGCCCGGTCCCATTCGTGAGATGGTAAATCGGAGTAGTGTAGATTTGGAGGAGGCCCAGCGGGAGGCCTTATACAAGCTGGTCGACCGACACATCGGGATCTTCTCCTTGTCACCCGAGGATATTGGACGTACGGGCCTGGTGCAACATCAGATCCACACCGATGGGGCCCGGCCTGTCCGTCAGCCTGCTCGAAGGCTCCCATGGAGCAAAAGAGAGGAGGCTGATGAACAGGTTGAGAAGATGCTCAATGCAGGTGTCATCGAGCCCTCGGGAAGTCCTTGGATGTCACCAGTTGTGCTGGTTAAAAAGAAGGATGGGACCACGCGTTTCTGTGTGGACTATCGCCAGCTGAACAACGTGACACTCAAAGACTCCTTTCCCCTGCCTAGAATTGACGATACCCTCGACGCCGTTGCAGGCTCTAAATGGTTCTCAACTCTGGACCTCAAGAGTGGGTATTGGCAGGTGGAGATGGATAAGACGGGGAAGGAGAAAACGGCATTTTCCACAGGGAAGGGACTGTATCAGTTCACTGTGATGCCGTTCGGCTTGTGTAACGCCCCCGCCACCTTTGAGAGACTGATGGAGCGTGTACTCGGCGGCATGCCGTGGCAGTCATGCCTGGTGTATCTGGATGACGTCCTGGTACACGCTAAAACATTCACCCAGGAGATAGCCAATTTGGACCAGGTGTTTGGGCACCTCAGGCAGGCAGGGCTGAAATTGAGCCCAGAGAAATGCACTTTGTTCGCGACAGAGGTGGCCTATCTCGGACACGTGATAGGCCGCGAGGGGGTGAAGACCGACCCCGGAAAAATTACAGCGGTAGAGGAGTGGCCCGTACCTACAACTGTCAAACAGATGCGGGGCTTTTTGGGACTTTGCTCCTACTACCGGCGTTTCGTGGCAAACTTTGCGGAGATAGCCAGGCCCCTTCACCGGTTGACGGAGAAGGGGTTGAGATTTAATTGGACGGAGGAGTGCCAGGAGGCCTTCCTCAAATTAAAGGGGTGTTTGACATCCGCACCTGTTTTAGCGTACCCCACCGATGACGGGATGTATACCCTGGACACGGATGCAAGCCAGGAAGGATTGGGAGCAGTCTTGTCCCAGACACAGGGGGGCGTGGAAAGAGTGATCGCGTATTACAGTCGGGCCATGAGTAGGCCCGAACGAAATTATTGCGTAACTCGCAAGGAACTATTGGCTATGCTGTCTGCCGTGGGCCATTTCCACCCGTACTTGTACGGGAGGAAATTTATTGGTTCGAACTGACCATTCCTCCTTGCAATGGCTCTTACGGTTCAAGGAACCGGAAGGCCAAATTGCAAGGTGGTTGGAAAAATTGCAGCAGTACGATTTCAGTGTGGTCCATAGAGCCGGTAAGGCTCATGGGAATGCCGATGCGCTCTCTCGACGCCCCTGTCTGAGGGAAAACTGCAAATATTGTACGAGACATGAGGAGAGGGACCAATTGGCAGACGCCTCCCCGAAACTCCCAGTCCGTGCGGCCCGGGTGGTAGGCCCAACTTTGCCACTAACCGCGGGAGAGGAATTTGGTGGATTGGCATGGAGCACGGCCCAGCGGGAAGACCCGGTGCTAGGGCCAGTGTACAAATGGGTCCAGGAAAACAGGAGGCCCAGTGGGGAGGAAATCGCCCCATTCGGGGCGCGAACAAAGGCATACTGGGCTCAGTGGAGGACCCGAGAAATGAGGGACAACATCTTGTATCGCAAGTGGGTGGAGATTCCTTCTGAACAAACTTCTTGGCTGGTGATAGTCCCTGATGGGTTTAAGACCCAAATTTTGAAACAGGTGCACGGTACCCGCGCCGGCGGCCATTTGGGCAGGACCAAAACAAAATCTCGGGCCCGCCGGCGGTTCTATTGGGTTAACATGGGGCGCGATGTACAGGACTGGTGTCGAGCATGCGACGCCTGTACTGCAAAAAAGGGACCGCCACAGAGGATGAGGGCCCCACTCCAACTACATCAGGTTGGGGCTCCCCTGGAGCGAGTGGCCATGGACATTTTGGGACCACTGCCCCCCACTCGCCAGGGTAATAAGTACGTCCTCGTAATTATGGACTATTTCACCAAATGGCCAGAAGCCTTTGCCCTTTCCAGCCAGGAAGCAGGGGTTGTGGCCAAGGCCTTCGTAGAAGGATTTACATGCCGGTATGGGATTCCGCAGGAGCTGCACACGGACCAGGGATGAAATTTTGAGAGCGAATTACTAAAAGAGGTGTGCAGGCTCCTGGAAATTCGAAAAACACGGACAACGCCCCTGAGACCACAGTCTGATGGCATGGTGGAGAGGTTCAACAGGACCCTGGTCCAACAGTTGGCCCTCTTCACCGCCACTAACCAGGAGGACTGGGACGAACACCTTCCGTACCTCCTGATGGCCTATCGCGCGTCCCAGCACGGGTCTACCGCATGTAGTCCGGCGCTGTTGATGTATGGACGGGAGCTGAGAAGCCCCGTCGATTTATTGTGCGGTCCGACGCCTGAGCGGCTTGATAGGCCCCCGGGGGAGGGCTATGCCCGTCGGTTGGAGGAGGGCTTGGAGAAGGTCCACGCCTTCGCACGACACCAGCTCCAACAGGCGGGCATAAAAATGAAGCGCAGGTACGACCACCGGAGCCAGGTGAGCAAATACCCACCGGGGGCAAAGATTTGGTTCTTTAACCCCCGGCGAAGGAAGGGCAGATGCCCGAAGCTCACCTCACCTTGGCAGGGCCCGGGGGTTGTCCTGGCGCAAGTCAGTGACGTGGTCCTAAAAATTAAAATGGGACCACGAGCCCTCCCTCGGATCGTCCACGCGGACCGCCTGAGGCCTTACAAGGGCGACCTTACGCCCTCATGGATATGTCTTGCCGGAGGAGTCGGTGCTGGAACAGCCGCTCCCGCAGAGGCGCAGGGCTCTCAGAGTCTTGCAACGAGTTCACGAGCCCAGTAGGAAGGGAGGAAATTCCCCCCCTGGGAAATTGATTAATGGGATTATTTGGAGACAGTGACTGACAGTGAGTGTGTCGAGGGGACGTAGTTTAGCTACGTAGTGTTAAATGGAACGTGCTGTAGTTTAAGGGACGACGTGAGAGCACGAGTTAGTTAGGGGGTGCAGTTAGAAGGATGGCAGAGTTCAGCGGTGTGTGTATTGAAGAGTTGTGAGGCGAGTACATGATGAGTGAGTGAGGCCAGCGGGTCTGTGTGAATGGAGCGAATGGGGAATGCATGGTGCGATGAGTGATTGGGGGGAGGAGTGACTCCCGCCCAAGGGACCCCGGGGTCAGAGTAAAGTGAGTTAGCTGGGTTAGTCAAATTGAAAAATGGAGGTCGTTTTGTTGTTGGTGGGAGTGTCGGCTCGAAACCCATTTGGAGGGGTGCAGGAGCCCTGTTGACGGGCTTGGGAGCGTGGCTGCGAAAGGTGAGTATCGCTGAGTGGGTACCCCGGGCACCAGGCTAGTCGGCCGCGGTAGGCCATGGGCCCATCGGGGGCCGGGATAGAGTAGTGGGCACGGGTGCGCCTGCTTGGTGCGGGGGCCCGGGGCGCCATTAGCCGCGTGGGCAGTGTTGTGGGCACGGGTGACCCTCGGAAAGGGGCCCGGGAGGCTGGCCTGCCACGTGTGCGTTTCAGGGGAGGTGCCATGGGGGGCACTCCCCGGTGTTAGGGAGCTGGTAGGCTCGGAGGCAGTGTAGTGCCCGGGGGTGCCATAGCGGGAGATTCGGCAGAGGGTCGTGCCTGCCAAAGGGAGCCACGTGTCCCAGCCAGGAGACCATGTGAGGGCACGGAGAGAAAATTGGGGGGGGCGAGGCCCGAAATTGTGAGGACACCAACACAGGCGACGGGAATCTGGTTTGTTAGAACCAATACTTTAAGCGAGAGGCGCTTGTTGAAAGCCCCGGGGTAGTTTAACAGTTAAATGGATAGGGTAGATTAGGAAGTGTACCCCTCCGCACCATCCATCCCCTCGCTGTCGTTGTGGGCCGCTGGACCCACTTTGGTTATAGATCGCCGAACTCTGGGGAGGCCATTCTGAGGCTTCGTTGGGCCTCGACACAGGACGTTAGCTCTCCCTTGTTCCCCTCCGGGAAGGGAACGTAGGGGTTGGGAGTAGGCTAGGTGACAGGATAGGTTAGCCGAACAAGGACGATAAAGGGGGTTAGGGGACGATTTATAGTGGGGGAGTAAAAATAAAAACAACAGAAAAAAATTAAGTTGGGGCTAAATTGGGGTTTGACAAATTAAGGGAGTGGGTATGTACAGTGACAGGCAAAGGCGATAGGTTGGGAGGGAGACAGGTAGGTAGGTCCAAGTGGCCAGCACCACCGCACTCCCTCCACCAACCTCCACTGAACGGCAAAGGCTGGCCAGCTTCATCTGCAGCTGCTTAGCTGCAAGGCCTGTGCCGGCTGGATCGTCTGCCGGCTGGCTGTTTTTCTGCAAGGCCTGTGCCGGCCAGTTCATCTGCTGGCTGTTTTTCTTCAAGGCCTGTGCCGGCCAGTTCATCTGCCGGCTGTGTTTGCCTGCAGCGGCCTTCTTCTGCTGGCTGTGTTTGCCTGCTGCCTTTGCCATGCCATGCCCACTGCCCACGTTCACCAGCCCCGTTCAATTTTTGCTTTGCCCCCCCCCCCCTGTTCGTTTCCATGTGCGCTAGGATCAGAAAGCAACAGTTTGCAAGCTGCAAGAACTGCCCTGTTGGCAGCTACAACACGGGCCTGCAGTGGCGGCCCGTGCACCGTGTTTGTGTTCATGCATCCATTCGTTGCGCTCATTGCGTGTGCCACTTGAGCTGGCACGGAGACTACGTTTGTGCGGCCCATGCACCGTTGTGGTTCACTGCGTTCAGTTCAAAAGGGAAGGCCTTGGACTGCGTGTGAGCAGCCAGCCACGTTCCCTGTCACCTGCATTGTTTTGAGCCAGAGACTGCATGCGGGCAGCCTGGCTCCCTGCTAACTGCTTTTCTTTTGCAGAGTTCAATGATCCTGGGCCATGGTTTAGTGTAAAATTTGTAAGTTATGTTTAAGATGTACTGTAAATATGAGTGCGCCCCCGGCATGTATGTCTTAGCGCCGGCAATTTTATTTAAGTCGTCCGTGTGAGTGAGTTTGTTTAGGTAGTTACGCAGCCCTCAGGTTATTTATTTTGGGGACACGAATACCATGAATGTCGCACTCAGGGATCCGTAGATAAAATGTACTCGGGGAAAACTACACATGATGGCACACGAAAATTTGACGACTCGGGACGAGTCTGTAAAAAGGGGAAGGGGTAGTGTTGTGGTTACCAAATTCGCAAACCACCATTCAGGTCCCTTAGGTGAGGTATCTCGGTAAGTACATGTGTAGTTAGGCCCAAACCCGTTGTCTAGTGGGAATACATGTCATTTATGCGTGCTGCGACTCTTCAGGATAGCCGTTTTTCTTTTGCTATCTTTATTTTGGACCAACCGCCATGATTACCACCACAACCACAACATCAACCACCAACCACAACGCCGCTTCACCACAACCGCCACGACCTTCCCGTCACACCTCGCAACCGTCGCATCGCCACCGTTCTTGCCCCGCTGTGGGTACCGGTGTTGGACTCGTGCAGGGCGCGCGCCGAACAGCGTGTACAAAATCACGGATTTTGTGCTTCAAAAACGGATCAAAAACGACACACGCCCACTTTTTGCCGTCCAATCGGTGAGCGAGGGGCGAATTGGCCCCGCCCCCAGGGCGATCGATATATGCAAATTTATGGATCAAAAAGCCTTCACGCCCACTTTTTCTCGGGCCAATGGGGAGCGAGGTGAAAGGTCGAAGGGAGGGGGTCAAAGATGAGAGGGCGAAGCTTCGGGGCTGATAAAAGGACCGTGTTCGTCAGTCCAGAGGCGGAGAGTAGGAGAGTCCAGAGGCGGAGAGTAGGAGAGTAGGAGAGTCGGAAACAGAGAGTCAAGACTTCGCGGGCGGTGGAGTTGGCAAGAAGGAGCTGGTCGTCGTGTGCGTTGGAGTCGGAACGGAGGGGACGGAGCTGTGGAAAGGCAGCGACACCAGACGAGGGGGTGCTCGCGTCGGGAGCTGCACCCCAGGGAGGCCGACAGCGCGACCTGGCCGAGGTGGAGACGCTCGTCGCGGGATAATAAAAATCCTCTATACCCCGAGCATCAGCAACCCCCTCCTGTTTCCCCCCGCGCTGAGATAGTGCGACCAAGGGGGCCCCTTTCCCACCCCCTACCAGACACTGTCCGCGAGGCCCGCGGAGTTGAGGCGCCATCGCCGCTCCGCGTCTCATCACCAGACGGGTAGGCGCGACCCGGTCTCGGCCTCAGGCCCGCCTCATCCTTGAGGGTATTCTTTTCCTTGGTTTTGGGTATGTGTTGTCGGCGCCGTCTGTGAAGTAGAATTGTATAAGTGTTGCCGTGTGCTCGGTAGTCGGTATTAGCTCTGCATTGTGTTTTCGCTTTTACATTTGCTTTTTGTGTAAATTACATTGTGTCTTTTCTGTGTGCATTTGGTGGAATTGTATATGTGTGCTCCCGTGTGCCGCGAATAAATGTGCTTTGTGTTGAACTGTTCTCCCGCTTCGCTTCGTCTTTTCCTCTATTGAATCCCCATCTTGCTTCACGTAAAGGGTTGGTAGTGGGCTGAATACGCCCGATAATTAATCGAACCGTCGAGGTCGACGATAACACCGCTCGGTTATTCTGATAGTACGGAACAGGTCGCTTAAGTGGCCCGTGTCCGAAGTCGACCTGCGGCGAGGTGCGATCGCCCGGTCTACCCTCCGCGTGGGTACTTAGGTAGGTCGAATTTGGCGAGCAACCCTATCCCACGCGGGGGCTGATTGGCTCGATCGCGGTGAGACCGAAAGGTCCACCCGTGACTGGTTCCCGGCGTTAGTCCGAGAGGGTCACGACTGGATTGTCCGTCCGGTGGGCGACGTGCCGCGATTCGAGTTACGTGGCCGTCAGCACGCCGGCGGGCGCGAAATCCGCAACAATATATATATATATATATATATATATATATATATATATATATATATATATATATATATATATATATATATATATATATATATATATATATATATATATATATATATATATATATATATATGTATATATATATGTGTATGTATATATGTTTATGTATATGTATATATATATATATATATATATATGTATATATATATATATATATATATATATATATATATATATATATATATATATATATATGTATATATGTACAGTCTGACCCGGATATAAGAGACCCGGATAAAAGAAAAACTCGCGTATAAGAACATGTTTTGTTATTCCCAAACATGCTCCTATGTAAATGTATACAGGGAAAACCCGCATATAAGAAACAGGCGTACAAAGAAAACCCGCGTATAACAACATATTTTTCAACACAAAAGTACAATTTTCCATCCAAAGCCACAGGAAAAGCTGGCATCAGTTGGCTGATGCGTTACTTTCACTCTCCTATACAGTAGTTTTCTGGAAATCCCGAATGAGGAAGTGGTAGTTTCGCTTCATCGCAATGGAGTCCGCTCGAAAAACGCTGTGTTGCGGAGAAAGTTGAAATTTTGGATTCTTTAAAGTCGAAATCGCTGACGAGAGCCGATGCCATCAAAAAGTATGGCATTTGATTGTCGACCGTCAGCAAAATTGTCAAAGATGAGGAGTCACTTCGTATCAGTCCTCAACAACTGTAATATCAACAGAAAGTGTAGCCATGACAGCATCCACAAAGACGTCAATGAAGTGACAACTGCTTGGTTCCATCAAGCTTGTGCAAGCAATGCTGTCGTAACAGACTGTATCATCAAAGAGAAGGCTGCTTCATTCGCCGTTTCGTTATGTGTTGAGTTTGAACTTGGTAACGGTTGGCTGATGCGCTGGAAGCAAGCGAACAACGTTTCATTCAAGAAATTCCATGGCGAGAAAGCGGCAGCTGATGGTGCAGCGGCAGGCAACTGGATTAAAAATGTGCTCCCAACTTGCTTGCGAATTATGCAGAGAAAGACATTTACAATGCCGACGAAACGGGCCTTTTTTATAAGGCCATTCCCCGTGGTTCTCTAAGAAGTGCTGATGACAAGCCAGCCGGAGGTAAAGTTCCAAAAGACCGCCTGACTGTTCT
>NC_140963.1:129047594-129055094 GCF_056783735.1 Eptatretus burgeri | reverse complement strand
CACAAGTTGTATGCACGGTCTGCGATCGTTGACAGACGTCAACACATGCTACTTGTAAGTTAATCATAAGTTGAGACATGCCGAGGTAATGTTTAGCGTACCCGAAACTTATTTCTAACTTATGATTAACGTGTTGTTGGCACGTTACGCGATCGTTGCCACACATCGACAGACGTTACTTTTAAGTTACTCATAGGCTGAAAGACGTCGGTATAATGGATCGTCCTTGCGTCAGCGTCCACGGCCACGGCCGGGACACTTATTTGCAGCATTCTTCAAACTTTTCTTCGGCATGACGAGGATGTTCACACTTCAATATCTAGCTTGGCTATGATTCCAATTGTCCATCGCAGCGTCTATTTAAAATAGTCGAGTTTGAGCGTTTTAACACGTTCAGAAGAAACGCTTCAAATTTCAAAACCCCACCGTCAAAAAACAAAGGCGAGTGACAGCAATTTAAATCGTTCATTGTAAACAATGAAAATAGCTGAGTGGTACAGTTTAAAAGTCGTTGAGTGTAAAAAAAATCCAATTGTTGAGCGCAAGCGTCTACTTTCAATAGTGGAGATGCAGCCATTTGAATCGTTGAGTGGCAGCCTATGAATAGCAAACCCCACGTCACCGGCAAAGATAAACTGCCGCACGATATGGATAAGTTAGGCTATCGTTGGGCATAGTTTGTGAACGCCGGCTTCACGATAATTATTCGTTGGTATATCGTATCTATAAGTAATCAAAGCGCTCTATGCACATTATTAGTTCATTGTGCATTTGTCCAACCCGTAAATGAATAAATAAAATGAATAGACCTAAATCGTAAAAACAAGCCATAGCTCATTGTTAAAAAAGCCCCATAAAAAATTAGCCGCGAAGAACTTCGAACAATGGTGAAAAGATGTCTCCTACCCGTGGACACACGGACGCAAGGACAATCCATCATTACCCACACCCTCCCCCTCACACTCACCTACTACTGCCAACATGAACAAACTACTACTAATACTAATACTAATACTGATACTGTTACTGCTGACATGGACATCGACTCAAAAAGGACTCGAAAACACTGTTGGGTTCCCCTTTTATGAGCAGCATTTTTATATACCAATTCCCAAAACCGCTGGGAACACGTCTTTATATGGCAGTTGTAAGCTAGAAACACGTTCATTTATTTTTTTGTCGACCGGAAGACGTCATTGGAATACGTCTACATACGTCGATGTGTGTTGGGACTACGTAAAGAATTGGTTCAAAGCACGTCAAACATAAGTTAGAAATAAGTTTCGCGTAAAAAAGACATTACCGCGACGTGTTTCGACTTATGAGTAGCTTATAAGTAGCCTTTGCGGACGTGTGTAAGCGTCCATATATCGTGTGTAAAACTTATCCCCATCGCATGCGGAACGTGTATCATATGCCGAGTACGTCGTAAAATTTTGAACATGTTTAAAATTTCTTGACGTACTCTACTTACTACGACGTATGATAGCGTGCTTTAGCGTTCTACTCACGTATACCAAACTTACTCATACCGTATTTGACGTGCCCCAACGTTTTAGACACATTTTTCTTAGGTCGGCATACGCTGGCAAGATCGCCAAGGTGTGACCGCGATATTGTCACTTCCATTTCTACGGCAGTTATGATTCGAATCGGTGTGCGTCAGCCTTTTAATAGGCTACGTCACGACATCGTCGGCGATGCGTGCAACGCGCTATGCCTAAGTTAGACTATCGTTGGGCATCGGTTGTGTCGGCCGACAACAGGTTCAGCATTCGTTGGTATAAGTTATCTATAACACAACGAAACGTTCTGTGTCCGTTACCAATGCGTTATACATAAGACCAAGTCGCTATGAATACGTCCGAATCTTTAAAAAAAAAACATCAAAAGTTCAACGTAAGACAGCGTTTCACATACATTTTAATACGTTGCCATCGCTGGCTTGCTAAATCGTCAAGGTGTGACCGGGCCTTTAGTTTGAATGCTTTTATACTCAATTTTGATAATGGAACAAATCGATGAAATTTTTGAGTACCGGCGATTGTCTTCGCATTTTCCAGTCTTTCTTTCAATTTCAGTTCGTAATCCTCAACAATACCAGGCTGTACATTGATGAAGTGAATTCCTGGAATATTTTCCGTGCAAAATTTCATGATAGCATCGGAAGTTAGGATCACATCTGCGTACGGGCGTTGGAGGCTAGCTTTTGTTAATAACCTCTTTACAGTTCCGCCTAACCCGTCACATGCACTTTTGCCATGTGAAGTGGCAAAAACGTTCCACTCAGCATTGATTCCAAAGTCCTCCAAATGAAAGCACAGGTTCAAAAAATTATACTTATTTTTATATTGTCCCGCGCATCCATCAAATGTCTATGTACGTCATGATTTGGTTGCATTTTTACGACCTTTGAACTTTGGCCGAAAATAACTCGAGAACAAAAAATACTACCCCTCCAGTTTTTTGATATGTTATAGTAGACAGTATGAACTTTCATTTTCATGCAAGGTCAGGTCAAGGTCACGAGGTCTTCAAGGTCAAGGTCAAATGTCATGTCCAAAAATCATCCAACCCTAACTTAACTAGATTGACGAACCAATGCTGGATTTGCATTCTATGGACAATTACCTTTCCAACGACACCAAAATAATCGAGATTATTTTACGCTCCGTTACCATGACATGACAACGGTAACGCTCCGTTACCATGACAACCCTTGCTCTCATTATTATTCCTTGTGTTGTGAAACGCCGATCGAAAAAGGGCGGACCTCCGCATCCGTGAAAGAAATGTGTTAAAATGTTGCTGGAAAAAGGGCGGGCCTCGGCGTCCGTGAAAGAAATGTGTGAGAACGTTGATGGAAAAAGGCAGGCGTCGGCGTCCGTGAAAGAAATATGTGCATACATGTCTCTGCCGTAAAGAGAAAAAGCTTCCCATCAGAGAGAGGATCTATTCTTTACCCTTCTCAATGCATCACATTTAAAATCTCATTAGACATTGGTATGGGGCTAATCTGAACATGCATTTAAGGAAATAACTGTCTGAGGACCTGGATGTGTGGATGCATAAATCAGACCAGATTCTGAAATCCGTAACAATATATATATATATATATATATATATATATATATATATATATATATATATATATATATATATATATATATATATATATATTAAAAACAGCCTCAGTCTTTGGCACATCACCAGAAGCAAGTGTCACAACCTGAGCCCCAGATATCTTTGTGCAGTTGGCTCAGCTCAAGTGCCGAACTGCCACTGTTGCTGGTCTTCCTCTCAAAATGGAGATCAACATGTCGTAAACACATTCTTCTTTACACTGGACCTGCTCCATCGATTTTGTTTAATTATTCTGTTGAGAGTGTTTAACCCTCTCTTTGCTCTTAACCGGAAATTTATGCCTTGCAATTTTGATTGTTGAGAAAGCTTTACATAAACGGCTTCATCACACCTGCAGGGACATAACTGATGGTGCATGCACTTATTGGGCCAGGAAGACTTATCCCACCTAAGATTTGTCCCAAGGTTCATACAATACACTACTCTTTATTGATTTTGCTCTCTGAATCATCCAATGTGATGACGTCAGTTAATCGATGAAATCCCTCCTGACCCTGGGTGTCTGAGGGAGTGTTTCAAACCACTTTATAGTTGACTCATGACTGTGCCAGAGTGGGTGGAAAGCAACATCAAAGCTGGCCTGTCCACTCTCTGGATGTGTTGTATCAACAGGCTTGTAAGCAATGATGGGGGAGCCATGATGGCATTTTCAGTATGCAAAGAGCCACAGTGGGTGAAGGCCTAAAAACTTTCAGCACTTTTGCAGCACACCAAGCACCATACACAGTGGTAGTAATGTTTCATAGATGAGCCAGGAGAGCCTTGAGGGTATCTATGGTGCTGCAGTGGGTACAGTTGGATGAACCCTGAGCGCGTTCACAACACCCAAAGCGGCACTGAAGTTCGAGACTCATTCAATGCTCACTCTGAATCTCTCACCAAAGTGTGTTTGTCTGTGTGTGTTTGTGCTGTTTCCATACTCCAGCTCTCCCTGTTCTCGCTCTCCCTCTTTGCTGTCTTGCCCTTTCTCCCTCTTCCTCCCCCTCGCCGTCATTTCCCTCTCGAATTAGTAAGTCAAATGAATTACTTTCTTTGTAATGAGAAATGGAAGCTTATCTTAATGTAGTTTTTTTTGCCTTTACTGCCTTACTGGTATGAGTGGTTGTTCGAAATTTTCTCTCAAGGTATTTTTTTCTGTCAATCATTTTTCTCATTTTCTCTCTCTATTCCTTGTTTTCAGCTAAACTACAGCACTTAGACCTCTCTGGTCTTGTTGAAACTATAAAGAATCTACTTGAAAAGAATGAGTGTCCTGTGGACAGCTATGAGAGGTACCTTCTGCTGCACCACACACCCTACCAAATTAATATAGACAACATTGTAAACTGGTTCTTGTTGTCATTATGCTTTCATTAACTTTATCATTTGTCATGCTTTACCCAGATATTATTATGCAATTATACCTTAAGTTGAAGGGGAAAAAAGCAAGCTCAAATGAGCTAAGATCCTCGTCCTCTTAATGATGACGTCATTGTGATGTATCAGGTTTGTGATAAATTATCTGTGCTATAATGCCCGGCTTAATTCCCGCAAATAAAATTCAAACAGCTTGCCGAGTTTTGGAGATAATGGAAAAGGCGATTTCCATTAGCGGCGATATTATGACGTCAACTTTTTTTTCTCGGAAGAATTTCCAAAATCGGAGATGGTTACTGCCTGCGCGTGGGATTTCTGCATGTACATGGCAAGTTTCACGAAGATCCGATGAAAACTCTGGGTTGTGAAACAAAAAATGTCAAAAAACAGGAATGACGTCATAAAAATTGATATGACGTCATAGTGATGTATCATATGTGCGGTAATTTATCTCTGCTAATGCCCTGTTCGATTCCCACAAACAGAATTCAAAAAGCTTGCCTAGTTTCGGAGATAATTTTTAGGCGATTTGCATTAGCAGAGATATTTTGACGTCATAACTTTTTTTTCTTGGAGTTATTTTCAAAATCGGAGATGGTTACTGTCTGTGCAGGGTATTTTTACATATATATGCCAAGTTTCAAGAAGTTTCGATGAAAACTGTAGGCTGTGAAACAAAAAAGTCTACAAAAAGAAGATGAAGAACACCAACGTGAGTTAGACTTAGAGATCCTCCACGAGGATCTAAAAAAGCATATGGGGAACATTCAAAAAGTTAGATGAACAAAATGCAATTGTCCAAGATGCACGAAGTTTTTTTTCAATAAATCTTAAAACATAAAAATAGATTTTATTTTGCAATATAATGCACTTTTATTTTACAATTTTTTTTTTTTTTTTTTTAATACAATATAAAGTGTAAATATACAGTCAGCCAAATGCATCGAAGGAAAAGTGTCCCGACATGGCAGGTGTTCTTTCATAATTGGGAAAATAATTATGAATAATGACAACATGCAAATTTATGGAACAGGTAAGGCATTTATATATTAATATAAAATTGCATGTACATCTGCAGAATAACTGACCAATAAATCTACAAAATATCAAAGTTCATAAATGCACATCAACCCGACTCGAGCACCACAGCTTGACATGACTGACTTCTGTCAAGCTTCTTTAGCACTTCCATGCATTCTAAGCTGAAGATATTCCTCCCACTCTTTGCTTCTTATCATTAAGCCAGTTTTCAATCCAGCTAGCTCCTCCACCAGCTATTCCACAAACCCAAAGCTAAGCTCAACTTCTATGTCATACCTATTCAAATTGCCATCTGAGTGTCTGGCCACGAAAGGATATGTGTGTGTGTTTGTTTGTGGGGTATGCTTACACATTGTGTACGCATACGAACCGTGCTTTCCCATTGTCTCAGGTCGCTCACCTGTATTTAATTTTTCATTTATTTATTTTCATTACCTCCGAATTTTGGTGAAGAACCAGATCCGACTACGAGAATTTTTTTAAGTGATTCTTCAACATTGAGAGATGGAGCCAAAAATGATGTGTAGCACGATATCTCAAAATATTGTGGACGGATTCAGACGAAACTTGGTGGACATGTTGGGTGCGTCACAAGGACGAAATGATTCGATTTTGTTGGAGATCCGAATCCAGATCTGGATACGAGAATTATTTCATTTTTAAAGCGATTCTTCACCATTGAGAGAGAGGGCCAATAACTATATTACTGTATAGCACGATATTTCAAAAATGTATTGGGCCCGATATGTTCTCGTGGATCAGGCATTACGTGGCGGAGGTCTGCACTCTACCGAGTGCCATTCTCGTTTATTTAAATTTTCATTTACGGAGGCTTTCTGACAGTTCTGTGATTTTTCCTGGTGTATCGGCTTTGATGCCCATCGGCACAAAAAATTACTGGGCTTCCCCATTGTCTCAGGTCGCTCAACTGCACCTTTCTTCATTTTATTTATTTATATTTTCCTTTTTGGATGTTGTCTGACGATTGTGTGATTTTTTTTTTCCCGGTGTACTGCCTTTGTTGTCCATTGGCTCGCAAAATTTCAGCTTTCTGCATCACCGGAAAGGTACTGATCTTTAATATCAGTCAGTGCGTCAGTGAGAAAGAGCTTTATATTGTACTCACGTGGTGTGCTGACACATTTTGTAAGTGGACGAACCGTGTTTCCCCATTGTCTCGGATCGCTCACCTGATATTTGATTTTCATTTTTTTTTTTTCTTTTTTTTTACATTTTCAGATATGAATGTTGAACAACGATTCTGTGATTTTTTTTTCCCCAGTGTATTGGCTTCGATGTCCGTTTGCACACAAAATTACCGTGCTTCCCCGTTGTCTCGGGTCGCTCACCTGAATATTTTTTCATGTATTTTTTTTCATTTATTTAAATTCTCATGAATGAATGTTGTACGACGATTCTGTGATTTTGTTTTTTTCCCCATTGTATCGGCTCCGATGTCCGTTCGCAAACAAAATCACCGTGCTTCCCCTTTGTCTCGGGTCGCTCACCTGCATTTGATTTTTCATTTATTTATTTATTTTTTCATTTATTAATATTCTGATGTATGAATGTTGTACGATTCTGTGATTTTTTTTTTCCTAGGTGTACCGGCTTCGATGTCCATCAGCATGAAAAATTTCACCTTTCTACGTCACCTGGAAGGTCCCAATCTTTAATATTAATATTGTTGCGAATTCGCGCCTGCCGGCGTGCGAGCGGCCACGTAACTCGAATCGCGGCACGTCACCCACTGGACGGACAATTCCGTCGTGACCCTCTCGGACTAACGCCGGGAACTAGTAACGGGTGGGCCTTTCGGCCTCCCACGATCATGCCAATCGGCCCCCCGCGTGGGATAGGGTTGTTCGCCAAATTCGACCTACCTAAGTACCCACACGGAGGGTAGACCGGGCGATCGCACCTCGCCGCAGGTCGGCCCCGAACACGGGCCACTTAAGC
>NC_140963.1:129022594-129042594 GCF_056783735.1 Eptatretus burgeri | reverse complement strand
CTGTTTTACCATGCTTGACTTACTTCTTGTGCAGACAATAGCAGGGGGGGTACTCGCTTTTGTTGCCTCCTCTTTCAGAAATATTCATATGATAATATGCCACATTGTTTTTACGGAATGGCAGTTTTGTGCCTGCATACATATTGTAGAATGTCTGCTGTCATCAACTCTAAGGTTTTGCTTCCAGCACAGGTGCTTAAAAAGTTACACTGAATTATTTACATATTTGTGAGGGGTGTACTCACTTTAGTGAGACACTGTATGTATGTATGTATGTATGTATGTATGTATGTATGTATATTGTTACGGTGGTGGAAATTCACAGAACACCATTCAGGTTCCCCGAAGATCAGTTATCTCGATAAGTAAGTGTTTCAGGTTTGGATTCCCCCACCGATGTGTAAAAGGAATTATTCGTGTGCCGGGCTGTGAATCTTTGAGTGAGCCGTTATTCTATTCTATCTTTTATTTCAAACAAACAACATCTCTTCAACGACAAACTCTACAACCACGCCACTTCCACCACAACATCTCTACAACCATGCCATCCCCACCACAACACCATCAACTCTACAACCACGCCTTCTCCACAAACACTGCCAAAGGAGCCACATTCTCCACGACCATTACAAAAAGTATGCACAGAAACAAAGGAAAACCCGATCACTCCTGGGATTGCCCCCGTGCGCCAGGTTGGGGCGGGTCTCTCAGAACGGATAAACAAGGATGACCGTTACAAAATGGATGCTCAGAAAAAAGCAGGTACCAACTCCCACCCCAAGGGACTTTCCCCGCGCGCCGGGATGGGGGTAGGGAAGCGCATCAGAGCAAATAAAAGACGGAGAGAGACCGAGGCCAGCAAAGTTGTTGGGGACGGAGAGAGGAGTTGGAGTGGAGTTGTGAAGTCTTGGAGCAGCCAGCGGAGTCTGAAGTGGAGAGTCGGGCGCGTCACCAGGCCCGACCAACCAAGCCGCCATTCAAGCCACTCGCCCGGCTGCTCGAGCCGCTAAACTGTTCAAGCGACTGGCGCATTGGCAGCGTATCAGACGGGACTGAGACGCCAAGGGTCGCCGAGCGAAGACCACAGAGTCGCCACCAAGGGGCGGCCAGGAAACCGGCCCGGCCTCTCGGAGCCTTCCGGTCATCCCGGCTCTGAGAACATTAAAGGCTTACAAGCCAGTTTCTTTTCCCTGGGTTTTGTGTGGAAGTCTGAGGGTCTTGTCTCAATAAGTAGTGAATTGTGTAAGTGCCTGTATATACTTGCATTTCTTATACTCGGCTGTAGGGTTTTCTCGTGTCATGTCCCATCCCCCCATTGATTGCTTATGTGCTTGTTCAAATAAATGTCCCCCATTGTTGAACATGAACCTGCTCGTCGTGTCATATCCTCACATTGACTGCCATGGTGCATTCGGAGAATTAGCTGGCTTTTAAAGCCGATAAAAGTAAATCTGGTCCGATGGAACTTGGCGATTTAAAACCGCTCGGCTCGCACACGGAATGAAGCACGCTTAAGCGGCTCATTTCGTCGAGGTATAAACTCTCGGTATTTCTGTCCACGCAAATAGTTAGGGAAATCGACAATTCCGCGATAGACCCTGTAGCGCGTGGACAGAGTATTGACTGGTTTATGATGCGTTAAGGCATCCGTGGCTGGATTCCGGGGTTGGTCCGGCAAGTCATGATGGATTGTAGCCTTCGGTCGGCGCGCGACCGCGATTGGTCTGAAGCGGCCGTCCGAACGCGGTGGAAATCTATAATATATATTGTTGCGGTATTCGCGCCCGCCGGCGTGCGGACGGCCACGTAACTCGAATCGCGGCACGTCGCCCACCGGACGGACAATCCCATCGTGACCCTCTCGGACTAACGCCGGGAACTAGTCACGGGTGGGCCTTTCGGCCTCACCACGATCGTGCCAATCGGCCCCCCGCGTGGGATAGGGTTGCTCGCCAAATTCGACCTACCTAAGTACCCACACAGAGAGTAGACCGGGCGATCGCACCTCGCCGCAGGTCGACTTCGGACACGGGCCACTTTAAGCGACCCGTTCCGTACTATCGGGATAACCGAGCGGTGTTATCGTCAACCCCGACGGTTCGATTAATAATTATCGGGCGTTTTAGCCCACGACCAACCCTTTACGTGAAGTAAGATGGAGATTCAATAAAGGAAAAGACGAAGCGAAACGGGAAAAACAGTTCAACATAAAGCACATTTATTTCGCGATGAACGGAAAGCACACATATACAATTACACCAAAAGCAAATGTAAAAGAAGAAGAAACACACAATAATACACAAAAAGCAAATGTAAAAGCTAAACACAATGCAGATATACCACCGACGACCGAGCACACGGCAACACTTATACAGTTTTACTTCACAGACGGCGCCGACAACACATATACTCAAAGCAAAAGAAAAGGACCACCCTCAAGGATGATGGGGGCAGACGGGCCTGGGGCCGAGACCGCGTCGGGCCTACCCGTCTGATGATGAGCCGCAAAATGGCGGTGGCGCCCCGACTCCGCGGGCCTCGCGGACAGTGTCTGGAATGGGGTGGGAACGGGGCCCCCTTCTCGCACTATCTCAGCGCGGGGGGAAACAGGAGGGGGTTGTTGATGCTCGGGGGAAGGAGGATATCTCCCTGGCTCGGGTCCCGCGACGAGCGTCTCCACCACGACCTCGGTCGCGTTGCCGGCCTCTCCTCTCCGCAGCTCCCCGACTCTGACACGAGCACCCCCTCGACTGCCTTCGCCGCCGCCACCTCTCCAACTCTCCACAGCTCCGTCCAACTGCCTTCTCCGACTCCTCTCTTGACTGGCTCTTCCCAACTCAACTCCGAACTGCACTTGACTGACTACTACTGCTTCTTCTTCCCAACTCCACCGACTGCCCTTTTCGGCGAGCGAACGCGGCCCTTTTATAGCCCCCGGGGCCTCGCTCCTTCTCCTTCGACCCTTTACCTCTGGCTGGCTCCCCATTGGACAGAGGAAAAATGGGCGTGAATGCTTTTTGATCCATGAATCTGCATATAGCGATATTACTACGACGCACCTGGAGGCGGGGCCAAATCGCCCCATGCTCGCTGATAGGACGGAACAGAAGTGGGCGTGAGTCGTTTTTGATCCGATTTCTTCGGAAAGGCTGGTGTCTCTGCATCCGCTGCTCGGTGCGCGCCCTGCACGAGTCCAGTATCGGTGCCCACAAGCGGCGCGGGAATGACGGTGATGCGATGGTTGCGAGAGCGAGATGTGACGGTAAGGGTCGTGGCTGTTGTTGTGAAGCGGCGTTGCGGTTGGTGGTTGTTGTGTGATGGCCGTTGAGACGTGGTTGGTGGTGGTAGTAATGGCGGCTGGTCCAAAATAAAGATAGTAAAAGAAAAACGGCTATCTAGAGGGGTCGTAGCCCGCATGAATGACATTTATTCCCTCTAAACAACGGGTTTGGGCCTAACTACACATATACTTACAGAGATATCTCACCTAAGGGACCTGAATGGTGGTTTGCGAATTTCGTCAACCACAACACTACCCCCTCCCCTTTTTACAGACTCGTCCCGAGTCGTCAAATTTTCGTGTGCCATCATGTGTAGTTCTCCCCTAGTACATTTTACCTACGGATCCCTGAGTGCGACATTCATGGTATTCGTGTCCCCAAAATAAATAACCTGAGGGCTGAGTAACTAACTAAACAAACTCACTCACACGGACGACTTAAATAAAATTGCCGGCGCTAGGACAGACATGCCGGGGGCGCACTCATATTTACAGTACATCTTAACCTTAACTTACAAATTTTACACTAAACCATGGCCCAGGATCACTGAACTCTGCAAAAAGAAAGCAGTTAGCAGGGAGCCAGGCTGCTCGCATGCAGTCTCTGGCTCAAACAATGCAGGTGACAGGGAACGTGGCCGGCTGCTCACATGCAGTCCAAGGCCTTCCCTTTTGAACTGAACGCAGTGAACCACAACGGTGCATGGGCCGCACAAACGCAGTCTCCGTGCCAGCTCAAGTGGCACACGCAATGAACACAATGAATGGATGGATGAATGGTTTGAACTGAACGCAGTGAACCACAACGGTGCATGGGCTGCACAAACGCAGTCTCCGTGCCAGCTCAAGTGGCACACGCAATGAACACAACGAATGGATGGATGAATGGATGGACGCAAACACGGTGCACGGGCCGCCACTGCAGGCCCGTGTTGTAGCTGCCAACAGGGCAGTTCTTGCAGCTTGCAAACTGTTGCTTTTACGATGATCCCGGCGCGCATGGAAATGAACAGGGGGGGGGCAAAGCAAAATTGAACGGGGCTGGTGAACGTGGGCAGTGGGCATGGCATGGCATGGCAAAGGCACCAGGCAAACACAGCCTGCAGAACCAGGCCGTTGCAGGCAAACACAGCCGGCAGATGAACTGGCCGGCACAGGCCTTGAAGTACCACAGCTGCAGATGATCCGGCCTGCACAGGCCTTGCAGCAACACAACAGCTGCCGATGAAGTGGGCCGGCACAGGCCTTGAAGAAAAACAGCCAGCCGGCAGATGAAGTGGGCCGGCACAGGCCTTACAGCAACACAGCCAGCAGATGAAGCTGGCCAGCCTTTGCCGTTCAGTGGGGGTTGGTGGAGGGAGTGCGGTGGTGCTGGCCACTCGGAAGGCGGGCTCGGACCGACCCTACGGTCTCCCTCCCAACCTATCGCTTTTGCCTGTCACTGTCTATACCCACTCCCTTAATTTGTCAAACCCCAATTTAGCCCCAACTTATTTTTTTATTTTTACTTCCCCACTATAAATCGTCCCCTAACCCCCTTTATCGTCTTTGTTCGGCTAACCTATCCTGTCACCTAGCCTACTCCCAACTCCTACGTTCCCTTCCCAGAGGGGAATAAGGGAGAGCTAGCGTCCTGTGTCGAGGCCCAATTCAAGCCTCAGGATGGACTCCCCAGACTTCAGCGATCTATAACCAAAGTGGGTCCAGCGGCCCACAACGAGAGCGAGGGGATGGATGGTGCGGAGGGGTACACTTCCTAATCTACCCTAACCATTTAACTGTTAAACTACCCCGGGGCTTTCAACAAGCGCCTCGCGCTTAAACTATTGGTTCTAACAACCCAGTTTCCCGTCGCCTGTGTTGGTGTCCTCACAATTTCGGGCCTCGCCCCCCAATTTTCTCTCCGTGCCCTCACACGGTCTCATGGCTGGGACACGTGGCTCCCTTTGGCAGGCACGACCCTCTGCCGAATCTCCCGCTATGGCACCCCCGGGCACTACACTGCCTCCGAGCCTACCAGCTCCCTAACACCGGGGAGTGCCCCCCATGGCACCTCCCCTGAAATGCACACGTGGCAGGCTGGCTTCCCAGGCCCCTTTCCGAGGGTCACCCGTGCCCACAACACTGCCCACGCGGCTAATGGCGCCCCGGGCCCCCGCACCAAGCAGGCGCACCCGTGCCCACTACGCTATCCCGGCCCCCCATGGGCCCTTGGCCTACCACGGCCGACTAGCCTGGTGCCCGGGGTACCCACTCAGCGATACTCACCTTTCGCAGCCACGCTCCCAGCCCGTCAACAGGGCTCCTGCACCCCTCCAAACGGGTTTCGAGCCTACATTCACACCAACAACAAAATGACCTCCATTTTTCAATTTAACTAACCCCCTAAAACTCACTCTACACTGACCCCGGGGTCCCTTGGGCGGGAGTCCCTCCTCCCCCCAATCACTCATCGCACCATGCATTCCCCATTCGCTCCATTCACACAGACCCGCTGGCCTCACTCACTCACCAAGCACATGCTTCCACTTCTTTCACCAACAACTTTTCAACACACTCACCGCTGAACTCTGCCATCCTTCTAACTACATCCCCTAACTAACTCGTGCTCCCACGTCGTCCCTTAAACTACAGCACGTTCCATTTAACACTACGTAGCTAAGCTACGTCCCCGCTACACATCCACAAGTCTGTCACTGTCTCCAAATAATCCCATTAATCAATTTCCCAACCTAAATCTGGCTACAATCCCTCTAACTCATCCATTCCACGGACTCCATGAGGACTTTCCCCTGCCCCCATGAAGTCGGTCTAGCTAAGCTAACCCTTCCCCCTAACTAGTTTCCATCCTATGCCCTGGTAAGGGGGTCTTCCACCCCTTGCCCGGGAATCCTGTGCACCCGAAAGTGAGGCTTGCCCTTCTTTCTTTTTTTTTTTGCATGCGCAGCACCAGCGCGGCAACTCACAGCTCGCGCACTTTGCACCTGCCTGTGACGTCATGCAGCTGCACGTGTACCTCGTCCCTCCTTGGACGGTACCATCCGGCAGGGATACCCCTCCTGCCGGATTCCAACCCCGCGTGCAGCCATGAAGTCACCGTGCGCATAAAAAAAACACAAGCCCCACGTCTCGAGGGGTTCCCCACCCGAACACATGTGCTTTGCCCGTTGGAGCTTAACACACACGATCGCGTGGAGAACCCGTCCGGTCCAAATCCATAATCCTGCCTAAACTTTGTCCGTCCGCGGGATCGGCAAATCCACCGCGTGCGTTTCCGGACCGGGACTTCACTCTCGCAAGCGAGCACGTGGGGGCCTCGTGCGTTGCACAGCACGGACCTCATGCTCACTGCTGGGTGAACCCGGCACGGTCCCCGAAACAACTACAGCCGCTACTCGGCTTTCTTTCCTCACATGTCGCCGTCGTCGCCATTCGACACACGCACTCCCGCGTGTTACAACGCTCACACTCCAGACCATTAAACTCACACCGGGAGACGCGGCTGCATGTTCACACATGCCGACCGACATCTCCCTTACATACCGCTCTCTCACACACACGGTCTCCCTTGCACTCGGCCGTTCACTCACGCATGCTTCCTCCCTTGCACACGTGGCTCCACGCACTCGCGGCCTTTCACTCACTCGTGCCATTTCCCTCACACAAACCATACTACTCACACACGCGGGGGCACTCGCCCGCGGTGCCTCACTCATACTGGCCGTTTCATCCACACACGGGGACGCACTCACACCTTGCACCACACACACCGGGACAACCACACTGGGGATTTGTGTCCCCACAAGGGTCCCCGGGGCCTCTATACCCCCCAAGCTCTCCGTGCACCTGTCCACAGCACTCCTCCCCTCGAACCTCGCAAAGCACGACCGAACCCACCTGGTCGTGACTCGCCTCAAGGGGGCATACTCCCTCCCCTCTTTCCTGGAGGAGGCTATCCCGCTGCTCGCACTGGGTCCCTTCACGCTCCGCGAGCTCACCCTCATCGTCCTCCACTACCTCCGTGTGTGTGTGTGCGTCTCTAAACCCGTCATTATCATGCAGTCTCTCCTCTATTTTGTCTGTCTCCCGTGTCTCTATACATTTTCTCTCCTGGTTCCTTTTTTCTGTCTCTTCCTGGTTCCTTTTTCATTCCCATCTGAGTCGTTCTTTCTCTCTGAGCCCCATTAGCTGTTCGTTCTCCCTCCGTAGCTCCTCAATCTCCGTTGACTCCAATCTCGCTCTCCGTTTTAGTTGTTCAATTTCACAGTCATATAGTTGTTGTTTTCTCTCCCACTGTTCCTCCTGCTCTTTGTTTTCCAATCTCATAGTTTCTTTCAATTGGCTCATTTCCTTCCTGTGTTTCATTCGCTGTTCTCTCACTACTCTTCCTCGTTTCCTCTCCTGTCCTTCCTTCTCCAGTTTCATGGTTTGCTTCATTTGGTTAATCTCCTTTTTGTGTTTCATTCGCTGCTGTCTCATTACTCTTCCTTGTTTCCTCTCCTGTCCTTCCTTCTCCAGTTTCGTTGTTTGCTTAATTTGGTTAATCTCCTTTTTGTGTTTCATTTGCTGCTGTCTCATTACTCTTCCTCGTTCCCTCTCCTGTCCTTCCTTCTCCAGTTTCATGGTTTTCTTGATTTGGTTAATCTCCCTTTTGTGTTTCATTTGCTGCTGTCTCATTACTCTTCCTCGTTCCCTCTCCTGTCCTTCCTTCTCCAGTTTCATGGTTTTCTTGATTTGGTTCATCTCCATTTTGTGTTTCATTCGCTGCTGTCTCATTACTCTTCCTAGTTTCCTCTCCTGCCTTTCCTTATCCAGTTTCATGGTTTTCTTCATTTGGTTAATCTCCTTTTTGTGTTTCATTTGCTGTTGTCTCATTACTCTTCCTTGTTTCCTCTCCTGTCCTTCCTTCTCCAGTTTCATGGTTTGCTTCATTTGGTTAATCTCCCTTTTGTGTTTCATTTGCTGCTGTCTCAATACTCTTCCTTGTTTCCTCTCCTGTCCTTCCTTCTCCAGTTTCGTTGTTTGCTTAATTTGGTTAATCTCCTTTTTGTGTTTCATTTGCTGCTGTCTCATTACTCTTCCTCGTTCCCTCTCCTGTCCTTCCTTCTCCAGTTTCATGGTTTTCTTGATTTGGTTCATCTCCATTTTGTGTTTCATTCGCTGTTCTTTGTCTATCTCCTCGTACTCCAGCCTTTCTTTCAATTGGTCAACCTCAGATTCATGTTCTTTTTGTTTTCTATTCCATTGTTCCTCTCGTTCTTCCCTCCAATCTCGTTGTGTCCTTCAATCTCCTGATTTCTCCTTCCTGCTTCATTCCTTGCTCCTTTACTTTCTCCTCGTATTCAAACCTATTTTTTTCCTTTTGTCGTTCAGTTTCAAATTCATACTCTTTCAGTTTTCTATTCCACTGTCTCTCTTGTTCCTCCTTCTGCAATCTCGTCATTTCTTTCAACTGACTGATTTCTTTCTCCTGTCTCATTCGTTCTTCCCTCATTACTCTTTCTTGTTCCTCATTCTTTAGTCTGGCCTTCGCTTCCAGCTGTTCGATCTGTACAGTGTGGTTTCTTAAAGTTTCATTTTCCGTTCTCTTCCTTTCCTCTTTTAACACTCTCAGTTCGTTTTGTAGTTCCCTCTCTTTGTTTTGGTGTTTCTGTAACTCAGAAACTTTCTTTTCCAATTCTTTTCTCATCTCCGCACCCTCCGACCTTGCTTTGGCTTCTAACTGTTCTTCCGGCTTGCGCTTGTGGTTTTCTACCCGTCTTCCCAGTTCCTCTGTCTCCGTTTTTACCTCCAGTCCCAGCTTATCAACTCTCTTCGTCATGTCTTGAAGTCTTTTCTCACACTCCACCGTTTCGACCTTCAATCCCTCCTCTGTCTCCTCCTGGCTTTCTTTTAATTTTTCTAATACCTTCTTTACCTCGTGTCTCGTCTTACACGTCTCCCGAATTATTTTCTCGCCCGCCCCGACCGCGGGCCTGACAGCCGTTGCACTCCCCCCCAGCTCGTTCGTCCCAGCACGTGGCAGCGCCATTTTCTCGCCCGTGGTCCGCGTTTCGCTCCTCGCCATTGCCATAATGCCTGCCTGCAGGCCTATGCCCATGCTCTGCATCTCACCCCGCATTTCTTTCATTTGGTTTTTCGCTTCGAGTGCGTTTCCATCCATTTTTTTATTTTCCATTTGTTGCGTATCCGCATCCATCCTCGCTGTCATTGCCGCCACCATGGCGCATAGCTGGGCCATGTCGGATGCACTCAGCTGAGCTGATTCGGCAAGGATCGGGGTGTTTTGGCGGAGGGGGGGAGGGGAGGTGTCATACACCGCGGCCGCCGCCGCACCTATTTCGGGCTCTGGGTTCAGTTGGGCGAGTTCGTGTTCCTGCACAACCAACATTTCCTGCACGGGGTTTTCATCCTGGACCATGGATCCTATATTACTACACATATACATTTCTAATACCCCCGGCTCCCGCTCGCCTTGAGACGCCATCTTATTTCTCGTAAAGGGTTAATTTAGCTCGCTCGTAATTTGGAGGGAATCGGGGGTCGCTCCTCTCACCCCTGGACCGATTCCCGTGAATTTAGCTGGAGACAGGAGAGCCCGTTTTCCCGTTCTCCGATACCAGTGCCGCGAGGAGGGCGATGAGTTTATATCCCACTCCTGACACCATTGTTGCGGTATTCGCGCCCGCCGGCGTGCGTACGGCCACGTAACTCGAATCGCGGCACGTCGCCCACCGGACGGACAATCCCGTCGTGACCCTCTCGGACTAATGCCGGGAACTAGTCACGGGTGGGCCTTTCGGCCTCACCACGATCGTGCCAATCGGCCCCCCGCGTGGGATAGGGTTGCTCGCCAAATTCGACCTACCTAAGTACCCACACGGAGAGTAGACCGTGCGATTGCACCTCGCCGCAGGTCGACTTCGGACACGGGCCACTTTAAGCGACCCGTTCCGTACTATCGGGATAACCGAGCGGTGTTATCGTCAACCCCGACGGTTCGATTAATAATTATCGCGTGTTTTAGCCCATGACCAACCCTTTACGTGAAGTAAGATGGAGATTCAATAAAGGAAAAGACGAAGCGAAACGGGAAAAACAGTTCAACATAAAGCACATTTATTTCGCGATGAACGGAAAGCACACATATACAATTACACCAAAAGCAAATGTAAAAGAAGAAGAAACACACAATAATACACAAAAAGCAAATGTAAAAGCTAAACACAATGCAGATATACCACCGACTACCGAGCACACGGCAACACTTATACAGTTTTACTTCACAGATGGCGCCGACAACACATATACTCAAAGCAAAAGAAAAGGACCACCCTCAAGGATGATGGGGGCAGACGGGCCTGGGGCCGAGACCGCGTCGGGCCTACCCGTCTGATGATGAGCCGCAAAGTGGCGGTGGCGCCCCGACTCCGCGGGCCTCGCGGACAGTGTCTGGAATGGGGTGGGAACGGGGCCCCCTTCTCGCACTATCTCAGCGTGGGGGGAAACAGGAGGGGGTTGTTGATGCTCGGGGGAAGGAGGATATCTCCCTGGCTCGGGTCCCGCGACGAGCGTCTCCACCACGACCTCGGTCGCGTTGCCGGCCTCTCCTCTCCGCAGCTCCCCGACTCTGACACGAGCACCCCCTCGACTGCCTTCGCCGCACCACCTCTCCAACTCTCCACAGCTCCGTCAAACTGCCTTCTCCGACTCCTCTCTTGACTGGCTCTTCCCAACTCAACTCCGAACTGCACTTGACTGACTACTACTGCTTCTTCTTCCCAACTCCACCGACTGCCCTTTTCGGCGAGCGAACGCGGCCCTTTTATAGCCCCCGGGGCCTCGCTCCTTCACCTTCGACCCTTTACCTCTGGCTGGCTCCCCATTGGACAGAGGAAAAATGGGCGTGAATGCTTTTTGATCCATGAATCTGCATATAGCGATATTACTCTGACGCACCTGGAGGCGGGGCCAAATCGCCCCATGCTCGCTGATGTGGTGTAGTCATGCCCACGGGGAGGGGCATGATGATGATGCATGATGGGCGTGATGGTGGAGGAGTGGCCGTGGGGTTCGGCGAGGGATATGAGGTGTGCACGCCGTCTGAGGCGTGGTAGTAATACTGGAGTCGGCCGGCTCGTGAGTGTACCGCGTACGGAATAAAGGAGAGCCGCGGGCACAGTACGCCCTGGCTCGCACTCGTGCAACACAGCCCGGCTCGACTGTTCCTCCGCTTCGTGTCTGCCTGCTAAGCATCTCCCAGCCCAGTACAGTACAGTGGCGACGAGGATCGGCGGATCGACGTGTGTAAGGGCGGCAAATGACCCGTGCGGTTCCAGGCTACGGAGCCAAAGGTCTCGCCGGCGCGAACATGGCAAAGGGTCGGTGCATGGCAAACGTACGCGTGCCCGCCTTCGTCGGAATCTCGCCGGCCCGTCGAGTGGGCAACGTTCGTTCATTTGGTTCATTTTCTTGTTCGTTTTGTCGAGGATACGCGTTTCGGCTCGAACGCGGCGTTGGGACGTCGCGCAAGCTCTGGAGAATATCCGAGGTCTCGATGGTCGGGACACAGCAGATGGTCTAGGGGTCATCGCGATGGGGCAGGCACGCACGGCCAGGCGCACGGTCTGCGGCGCGGGGCGTGGGCGGCGTGGCAATGCAATCACTCGGACGGCGGTCTGGGCTCTCGAGGTCGTCTACGGTGTGTGGGCCGAGGGTCATCGCCCATTGTTACGGTCATAGATGGCGGTGTGCGAGGCGATCCTTCCGTCCCGCGTCGAACCCTGCTTGCGATTGATCCGGAAATGACAAGATCAGTGGCAGGGGGGGGGGGGGGAAGTGAGCGAGGCACGGATCGGGTGTCGAGTTGAGTCCACTCGTGCTGGCCGCGCATCGCATTCGGCTGTGCCGTGCAAATTCACGGCAGAGGAGCATCCGGCACGGTTCAGAGATCATTTTATTTCTGGTCTGCGAGCAGCCATTGACATTGTCTGCGAGCAGCCATTGACCGACATCACATTCGACTCGGCGATCGCGACTGTTTCATCTATCGAGCAGACACCGGTGACCGCGCAAGTCCGCGCGATGGCTCAAGTGCCGCAGGGTGCTCGCACGCCTAGCGGTGCGGGACGAGAGCGCGCACACGCAGCACGGTCGCACCGGGAGCGAAGGAGCACCGCAGCACGGTCGCACCGGGAGCGAAGGGGCACCGCAGCACGATCGCACCGGGAGCGAAGGGGCACCGCAGCAGGACCCCAGTGACCTGGAGATCAGCACTGCAGCCGGGGCATGATGATGCCGGCGAGCCGGAGCAGGAGCCGGGCTCGGCGAGCCGGACCCTTTTGGGTCGGAACGGGTTCCGGTTCGTGCCTCCAGATGTGCCAGTGCTCTCTTCGAGACCTTCGTCGAATACCGAGGGCGGCGCTGGTGGCGGGGGCCGCGTCGATGCAGCGGAGCCACCGTTCGTTGCTGCCTGCGGCGATGAGGGTGCGCTCCAGGAGCGGCGAGAGCCATATCAGCTTTCGCGATGAGTTCCCGCGCCGTTCGCGATGAGTTCCCGCGCTTCGGCAGGGTTCGTGAGGCAATGCGCATCGGTGTGGTTCAGGCAGCTTCAACAGGTGGCGGTGGGCCCGTGGCGTTAAAGGGAGTCGCGAGTCGCAGCATCAAGTCGACAACCAAGAAGCGGACTCGTGATGTGGGTTGTGGGTTGTTGTTCATGGCATATGTGTTTTTCCTTGCTCTAGTGATGCAGTTTAACGTTGTTGAAATAAATGCCAGCAGTTCTCATATAAAAGTGGATGTGGCGGAGATCAGTCAATGGGAGTTGGATTATGGTCAATGTGATGTGGGGCGAATAAAGAAGGTTTGTTAGCCTCCAGTTGCTCCAGGCCGCAGGTAATTGCTTTGTCATGTGCTGGGATTTTATCAAAAAAGCGCGCTGTACGGAAAAATGAATTTACGATGCTTCGAATGTTATTCGTAATGATTTATAACGAGCCTATGATTGCAGTGTGGTTTAAGTGGAGTTGCTCCCGTCTAGCGGCCGTGTGGGTCTCGGAGATCGACTCGGAACCAAGACTGGTGCCCTGGTCTGCGTTACCTCCACCTCTGATTGCGAGCACAACTCGCTGTGTTCGCTCAAGGCCGTTGGGACGGGCGTTGGCGTCTCGACTGATGGTGGTGCGTGAGTTGTTTTGGCGCATTAAATGCATGCAGCCAGCAGCGCTGTTCAGCGCCCCCGGCCAAGGTCTAAGGCTGGCGCCACGGCTTCCAGATAGCGGGCTGCCGGCCTCGGGATGTTTATCTACGTCGGGTCTGCCTGGGGGAGCGGGCCGGAGGCGTTTGATGGGGCCGGAGGAGGTTAGCTCGAGAGGTCGTTACGACCTTGGCCAGGGTCATGTCAGCATGGGCCACCTGGGGGGGGGGGGGCGTTTTTGCTGCATAATGCCGCTGTGCTTCTCATTTTGCTGCTTCATATCGGTAACGCGATCAGACCTGACCTTTGCTGCTCCACTCGCTCGCATCGACACATTATATGATGTGGTGTGCTATTATACTTTGTTATTTTCATTTTATTTCCATGATTATTATACGAAATCCTTCGTGTTCTGCATGCTTCTTATAATACTGATCATTTAATAATCATACTTTTAGGAGGGAGGAGTGTGGTGTAGTCATGCCCACGGGGAGGGGCATGATGATGATGCATGATGGGCGTGATGGTGGAGGAGTGGCCGTGGGGTTCGGCGAGGGATATGAGGTGTGCACGCCGTCTGAGGCGTGGTAGTAATACTGGAGTCGGCCGGCTCGTGAGTGTACCGCGTACGGAATAAAGGAGAGCCGCGGGCACAGTACGCCCTGGCTCGCACTCGTGCAACACAGCCCGGCTCGACTGTTCCTCCGCTTCGTGTCTGCCTGCTAAGCATCTCCCAGCCCAGTACAGTACAGCTGATAGGACGGAACAGAAGTGGGCGTGAGTCGTTTTTGATCCGATTTCTTCGGAAAGGCTGGTGTCTCTGCATCCGCTGCTCGGTGCGCGCCCTGCACGAGTCCAGTATCGGTGCCCACAAGCGGCGCGGGAATGACGGTGATGCGATGGTTGCGAGAGCGAGATGTGACGGTAAGGGTCGTGGCTGTTGTTGTGAAGCGGCGTTGCGGTTGGTGGTTGTTGTGTGATGGCCGTTGAGACGTGGTTGGTGGTGGTAGTAATGGCGGCTAGTCCAAAATAAAGATAGTAAAAGAAAAACGGCTATCTGGAGGGGTCGCAGCCCGCATGAATGACATTTATTCCCTCTAAACAACGGGTTTGGGCCTAACCACACATGTACTTACAGAAATATCTCACCTAAGGGACCTGAATGGTGGTTTGCGAATTTCGTCAACCACAACAATATGTATGTGTGTGTGTGTGTATATATATATGTATATATATATATGTATATATATATATATATGTATATATATATATATATATATATATATATATATATATATATATATATATGTATATGTGTGTGTGTGTATATATATATATATATATATATATATGTATATATATATATATATATATATATATATATATATATATATATATATATATATGTGTGTGTGTGTGTGTGTATATATATATATATATATATATATATATATATATATATATATATATATATATATATATATATATATATATATATATATATATATATATATATATATATATATATATATATATATATATATATATATATAGAACTTCCACGAGGACACATTATGTTTCACCCACCAATCACCAATAGTTGTTATTAAGCAGTCGGGAGATGTACAAATGGGATTAACAAAATGTCCCAAAGTTGAACCAACACCTTGGTGATATCATCACAACGACATTATGATTGCAAACGCAGAAGGGCCTCCAGCAGTACAAAAATGTCAAAAAAAAATGTCAAAGTCAAAAGCTGTCATTGCTCAACCTGCTTGATTATCACATACTCCTCCTTCGGAATGCATCCTCCTTCTGCCTGACTCCATTGAATACCACTCCTTGCCTCCACACCACCTTCAACGTTTTCCCTAAATATCACCTGATTCCTCCACAACTCTTAAACACCTTATGTGGTACCCCACTTAGTCTAGGAGCTGATGTAGACTGTACCTTCCTCAAAACTGCCTCAACCTCAGACATCTTCAGCTTTAACAAATCAAATGGAACACCAGGCTCTGTTATTTTCACCAAGCCGTATATATCCTTGACCACTTCATCCCTCCTTGCATTTGTGTAAGTAACATGCATTTGACCTTCCAACTTCTAACCCTTCCTTCCATACTTTCAGTGCGTCAGATTTAGACTGATCCAAAAGATCCTTCAAAAATCGAGACGGGTTCTCAAAGAACCTCTTTCTTCTCATCCTTTTTGCTCTTTTCAGCTTCATGACTTCATTTTCACATGCATCCTCAGTACATCAAGCCCATTAATCTCTCCTTGCACCGCCTCATTCCATATTCCGCTCAAGGCCCTCAGATCCTTTCTCAACTCTTGGATCTCCCTCTGTCTTCTGCTCAACATGGACTCCTTCTAATCCCACTCATTCACTCCAAACATTACACGTGCATTCTCAAACACTATCTCATTCATCCTCCTTATCTTTTCCTCCCCCACCTTTTCTTTCAAACTCTCAAGCCTCACACATGACTTCATACATCCACTCCCATACTCACCTCTGTCCCACACCTGGCCATTTCGCTCTCCTTCACCTCACTTCTTTTCCCTGCTGAAGTACAACCCCAGGACTTACAACGCTGTTGTTTTTACCTGGCTGCTTCTCCCAGTCATCTTACATGCCCCTTTTTCAAAGGCCCTGCATTGTCACTGCTCAACCTCACACAACTTATGTGGTGATGAGCAAGTAATGTGGAAGACACTGAGCTCAAGGTCGATTTATATTGAAGGGGAAGACAAAGAAGGAACGCGAAGAAGTAAAGAGCAAAGATGGAGTCATGAGGAGGAACCTGAAGAAATAGAGAGCAAAGATGGAGTTATGAGGAGGAACCCAAAGAAGTAAAGAACAAAGATGGCGTCTTCAGGAGGAACCTGGATAGGATTCGGATTTCAGCTGCGACTCCACTTCCCTCAAACCCATCCAAACGCAGCCAAGTGAGCCTTACAGAAAAATTTCGACAAGAATTCACTTCTCCTTCGAGAGATCCATAACAAAAGAGAGGAATAGAGAGTAAAAGAGATGAAAGAGAAGAAAAAGCAAGACTTGTAACGAATAAAGAGAATTATGAAAATTTTTTTGAATGAAATGTGAAAGGAACAAGGAACAAAGATGTCGGGAAGAACCCGGACAGATAGATTTCAGCAGTTACTCCCCAGGCTTGTAATTGTGATACATCCGGCCATAAGTACGTTGGTAAAAGTGAAGGTGTGGAAGCATATGTAACCTTAATGGCAATCCGAGATTTATCTCATTTTCCTAAAGCTGTTTCATTTTAAATTGCCTTTGCAATGTGCAATATTTATCTCATCAGGAGACACCAACTGGGTTTTGCTTAGTTTTTAGATCCTCGTGGAGGATCTCTAAGTCTTACTCACGTTGTTGTTCTTGTGGACTTTTTTGTTTCACAGCCTACAGTTTTCATCGAAACTTCCTGAAACTTGGCGTATATATGTAAAAAATACCCTGCGCAGGCAGTAACCATCTCCAATTTTGGAAATTCTTCCTAGAAAAAAAGTTAACGTCATAATATCGTCACAAATGGAAATCGCCTACACCATTATCTCCGAAACTAGTTTGTTTCACAGCCTACAGTTTTCATCGAAACTTCCTTTAACTTGGCATATATGTGTAAAAAATACCCTGCGCAGACAGTAACCATCTCTGATTTTGAAAATTCCTCCTAGAAAAAAAAGTTATGACGTCAAAATATCTCCGCTAATGGAAATCGCCTAAAAATTATCTCCGAAACTAGGGAAGCTTTTTGAATTCTGTTTACGGGAATCGAACAGGGCATTAGCAGAGATGAATTACCGCACATATGATACATCACTATGACGTCGTATCAATTTTTTTATGACGTCATTCCTATTTTTTGTCATTTTTTGTTTCACAATCCAGAGTTTGCATCCGATCTTCGTGAAACTTGCCGTGTATATGCAGAAAGATCACGCGCAGGCAGTAACCATCTCCGATTTTGGAAATTCTTCCTCGAAAAAAAGTTGACGTCATAATATCGCCGCGAATGGAAATTGCCGATACCATTATCTCCAAAACTGGGCAAGCTGTTTGAATTTTGTTTGCGGGAATCAAGCCAGGCATTAGCATAGATAATTATTCATCACAATGACGTCATATTCTTTTTATGATGTCATCATTAAGAGGACGAGCATCTGGACTCATTCGAGCTTGTTATGACAGTTTTGAGACAAAATGTTGCGATTTTGGCAAAAGCACATTTTCAGTCTCAATTTATTGAAAGTGTTTGACTATGCAATAGTAATCAATGGATTTGTTCTTGAATATGATATTGGAACTTCTAAAAATTAATGTAGTACTGCATTTAATATTTTTATTCCCTCCATAAAATGGTATTTGCATCTAAATTTCTGATATGTAAAGTGTGCATGTGCTTTATCATATGTCTTTACAAGTTGGGTCACCCGTTAACGATCTGGATGTTCGGTCTTGAGTAAAACCTCAAGAAGATTTGTTTTTTTCAGCTGTAGCAAAAGTTAACTTGGTGCAACACAGCAATGGTGGGCCAAAAGGCTTCCTCGTTTCTTCAGTCATGTGATTTTTGTTGAAATATTGGTTAAAGTTTATTCATTTATTTATTTATTTTTGCATTTCTTTAACTTTTTGTTGGTGCTTGAAGCATTGATTGATTGTATGTATGTTTGTCATCTCTCAGGGTTGTCAGAGAAGCAGCATCAAACCTCCTGTGCAAAATTACCCCAGAATGACGTTTGATCATTCTCAAGCATGAAGTTATGAGCATCCAATCGATCTCATTTGGAGATATGGCAAATGTTGAATTGACCAATTCACTTGTAAAGATGTTTACTATTGAACTTGTAGATAATAGCACATCCAGTCCAGCCTAATTGCATTGCTTTTGCCTACATTATGCTCTGATTACATGCTTTTCAGGTAGTTTTAAAGTTCATCGTGTCATTTGACTGGGATTCGAGAGAGCCATTGGCTAAGCCATACCCTCTATCTCGGAAGGCACTGGAATAACAAGTCCCTTAGGCCACACTCTTCATCTCGGAACCAGCTGGGTAAGCATTTCACTGGTTGATGTAAACACCCTTCTGGTCCCAGAATATCGTCATCGTCACTCTCCTGACACTTAGACATAACTTTAGTGTTGGTGATGATGTTACTCTACAAACTATTTTTAGTGTTGTTGATGACTTTACTCTCCAAACGATTTTTAGTCTTGATCAATATGGTTGTTTCAATTGCATGGATGCCCATTTGTTTATTCTTGCATTTGTAATGCTGAGCAAATGTTTCATCTGTGCTGATCATGATATGTGACAGTACACCGCTTTCTGGTTCGTATTGCTGCAGGAGACTGCAGCATATTCACAAATGAGTCTTTTTTTTTTTCATCAGTAAGTATACTCTTTGCAGCAACCCCCAGACTTTTGTGAGTTCGAGGGTGTACAGTATCCTGAGACAGATCTATGATGGCAGCAATGTTGTCTTTTGATGCACACCTCTCCTCGCATGTCAATCATATCATAAATCCTGGCCACAATGTCCTCTGTGGTGGCAGACTCCGTTTGCCCACGCAGGTTCATCATATGCACTTGACCATTCTTTTCAAAAACCGTTCACACCATTTCTGCATATATTTCCATGACGTACAGTTCGTACCATATTGTGCAGTCGTTCTCCTCAGAATGTCGCATGGTTTGACACCTTTTATTCAGCAAAAATCTGATGAATCCTCGCTGCTCCATCAGGGTGCACTCGCAGAAAGATGGCTGTCCCACTATTTCTTGTACACAGCATCGAGGTTTTACATGCAATTTGAATTATTAGCGCCACACATGGGGAAACCGGCCAGGTACAAAGTGGTCAACAAATGACTTGTTTTTGTCCCTGCAATATCTCACATGATACAATTGTATTATACACATGCACTATTAGTGATAATAAAATTCACTTTATTTTGTTGACCTTCCCCTATATACCGAGTACATGGCACTGATAATGGTAGAGGAAGAGGCAAACTCTAGTTGACGGCCAAGGTAGTGTAATGAGCTGCTGCGACACCGAGCTCAATTGTGCTATTGAGAAGCAAGACATCTCGAATAATGGAGACTGGTAAACGCGAGATGTCGTATTGTTCCAGAGACTGATGTGGCACAGCAGCCTCCTTCAATGGAAGTGGCTTCACGAGGATGTCAGGAAGATGGTAGCATATCATTGGTCAAAAAGTGTATGGCAAGATGGATGGCCTGCGATAAATACCGTCAAAGCTTGCCTTTGAAGTAAGCAGTAGAAGGCTCCATAAGCCTGAAATGAGTGCATCTGATTGAGGACTGTGACAACTTATTGTTCTCTTTATTCTCAAATGCTTCAATGCGATATTTCACGAGCATATCTGTTGCCAACCCAGTGTGCCTCTCCTCTGGCAGCTTCAACCGATACTGGATAAATACAAGGTATGTGTCTTCATCACCAACATGCGTGATGAGATTCATGCATGC
>NC_140963.1:129000094-129017594 GCF_056783735.1 Eptatretus burgeri | reverse complement strand
GTAGTACGCTGGCTTTAAACGTTGTACTTTTGGGTTGTCCTCAAATTTTTGCATGCTTGAAATTTTACGACGTATGCCGGCGTATGACTCGCACGTTCCGCTACGCTGGCCATAAGTTGTAGGCACGTTATGCGATCGTTGACACACGTCGACACACGTTACTTGTAAGTTACTCATAAGTCGAAACACGTCGAGGTAATGTTTAGCGTACCCGAAACTTATTTCTAACCGATGAGTAACATTTTGTAAGCATGCTACACGAATGTTGTTCACACTTCGCAACACGTTACTTGAAAGTTCCTCATACGTCGAAACAAGTCAAAGTAATGTTTCGGGTACCCGTGACTTATTTATAACCTATGAGTAACGTGCTTAGGAATTATTTGTAAAGCATGTCCTACGCACAAATATGTATGTAGACGTATTTGACATCTTCAGGACGACCACAGAACTTGCTGAACGCGTTTCTAACTTACAGATACCGTATAATGGCGTATTGGCAGCGATTAGGGGAATTGGTATATAAAAAGGGGCTTCGCAGGAGGAACCCGTCTTTTTTTTAAGACTTCGTGGTGAGTACATGTCCATGTCATTCCGAGAGATGGAGGATACGGCAAGGCTGAGACGACAATACCTCCCTGTCCTCCAACATCAACATAACCTCATCGAGTTGACACTGCACCAGTTGCGTGCCAATGGAGCCGGGAGAAGAAGACGTGAACGGAGGAGAAGGAACTGGGTCAGACCATGGATCGGGAGGCGACGCCATTACGGCATATATGACCAGCTCATGGTGGAACGAGGACCATGCATCCTTCATCAACTTCCTGCGAATGCCCCCAGCGATGTTCGACGAGCTGCTAGCCCTAGTGGGTCCAAGGATAACCAAGCAGTACACCTTCTACCGGGATCCACTTGAGCCTGGCATGAGGCTGGCACTGAGCCTGCTGCTGTTGGTGCCGTGACTGCAGTGCTGTGGAAGCGATTTAACTCGTTCAATGAAAACGATTTCAATTGCCGAGCACCAGCGTCCAAAAGCAATAGGCAAGTGACAGCCATTTCTTAAAAGTGAAGTTGCAGCCTACACGTAATCGTCGACGATACGCTGCCACGCTATGCATACGTTAGACTATCGTTGGGCATAGGTTGTGGACGCCTAAAACATGCTAATCAATCGTTGGTATAACTTATCTATAAGTTATCGAAGTGTTCTGTTTTCATTACTAGTACATTATGCATTTGTCCAAGTTGTTTTGAATACTTTAAAAACTGAAACAAAAAAATAGTTCATCGTGGGAATGAGAAAAAAAAATTAGCCGAAAAGAACATCGAACAATGGTGCAAAGTAGTCTCCTATTCGGCGACGCAATGAGGATCCATCATCACCCACATCCTCCCCATCACGCTCAGCTACTCCCAATAACAATACCACTACTACTATTACTACTACTACTGACACGCTCAACTAATACTACCACTACTGACATTGACATCGACTCAACATGGAGTCTGGAACACTGACGGGTTCCTCTTGTGAAGCCCATTTGTATATACCAATTCCCCTAAACGCTGCCAAATCGCCATTATACGGTAGATGTAAGTTAGAAACACATTCAGTAAGTTCTGTGGTCATCCGGAAGACGTCAATCAAATTCGTCTACATACGAGTGTGCGTTTGAGATACGTTACACATAGGTTCAAAGCAGGCTACTCATAGGTTCAAAGCACATTACTCTTAGGTTAAAAATTAAGTTTCGGGTATGCTAAACATTACCTCGACGTGTTTCGACTTATGATTAACTTACAAGTAACGTGTGTCCGACGTGTGACAACGATCGCGGAGCGTGCCGAGAACTTATGCCGGCATATGCGGAACTTGTGAGCCATACGTCGAGTACGTCGTAAAATTTTCAGCATGCCTGAAATTTCACGACGTACTTGACGTACCATGGAATATAATATGACAGCGTACTTCATTGTTTTTCAGCATGCTCCTAACGTATACACAACTTACCCATACCGTATTCGACGTGTCCCAGCGTTTTAGACACATTTTTCATTGGTCGGCATACGCTGGCTAAATCGTCAAGGTGTGACTGCGATGTTGACACTTCCAATTTTCAGGCGGTTTTGATTTAAATCGGCATGCGGCAGGTTTTTAACAGGCTACGCCACGAGTTCGTCGGCGATACGTGCTGCGCGCTATGCCTAAGTTAAACTATCGTTGGGCATAGGTTGTGATGGCTGACAACAGGCTAAGCATTCGTTGGTATAAGTTATCTATAAGACAACGAAACGTTCTGTGCCCTGTACTAATATGTTATGCATACGACCAACACGTTATGAATACGACTAAAACTTTTTAAAAAGCCTCAAAACTTCAGCGTACGTCAACGTTTTACATGCATTTTGACACGCTGCCATTGCTGGCAAAAAGGTCAAGGTGTGACAGCGCCTTCAGAGAAGAAGCAGGAAAGCTTGTCAGCAGGGAATTGCAATAATTACTCCAAAAATGATGTCATGATAGTGTGATCAAAAGTTGCATGAGTGTGATCATGATCAAAAGTGTCATGATAGTGTGATCAAAAGTTTCTGGCATGAGTGCATTTGGGCAACTTCTTGTGCAAATGGATGTGTGGGTGGATTCAAAGGAAGAGTCGGGTCCATTGTGACATCTAAGTTGGAGACCAAAGTCGCAGTGAACCACCTTATCAGAGAACCACCTCAGCGCCATAGAGTCTGGCATTTCACTCAAGCCGACTGGCAGGGTCTCCAAGTAGCCATTAAACTTCTGGACTGGTCTCCCATTGCTACTTTCTCCAACATCAACTCATCCTGGGAATTCTTTCAAAGGAACTTGCTCTCCCTCATGCACAAATTTATCCCCTCTCGTCTTCAGGTGTCTTACCCTTCCTCCCACCCATGGTTCACTGAAGCTTGTGGTGAGGCAGTTGTTCTGAATCAACTTGCCTTTGCCTCATGGAAAGCAAACCAAACCAAACTGAGGGTAATCTCAGTTCCTTCCATAAAGCTTGGAACAAGTGTGTATCTACCCTCAGGAGAGCCAGAAAACATCTTTCTAAGCTCAAGCCTAAACTCTCAAAACTCTCTCCCTCCTCCAAATCCTGGTGGCGTCCAATCAAATCTGTTTCTGGTGTATGTTCCACCTCCATCCCCTCCCTTACCTCAAATGGCCGCACTGCTGATACCGCACATGGAAAGGCTGAATGCCTAAACTCGGTGTTTGCATCGTACTTAATCTTGTGTCCAAAACCCATCGCTTTCTGTACCCACCTTACCCAGTCACACCCAACTGTCCCTGGACTCTATACTTTTTCTCCTGACAAGGTGGAGAGCTTGCTGTCAAACCTCGACTCAGATTCTGCAACCGGTCCAGGCAGCATCAGCCCATGTGTCCTAGAAACCTGCTCCTTTGCTCTTGCTCACCCTCTCTCTATTCTATTCACCCTCTCATTTGCTCAAGGTCATCTGCCATCTGCTTGGAAATCAGCAAACATTACTACCCTGCATAAAAAGGTGCAAAAACAGATCCCTGCAACGACAGACCAATCGGCCTTCTCCCAATCATCAGAAAGGTTATGGAATCCATCTGCTTCAGACATTAAATCCTTCCTCTTCTCCAATAGCCTGATTTCCGATCATCAATTTGGTTTCAGACCAGGTCACTCTACCCTGGATATGCTGCTTCTGCTCTCCCAACAATGGATGGAGGTACTCAATGCCAGACATGAAATCAGAGCCATATCCCAAGACATATCGTGTGCTTTTGACACGGTCTGGCACCCTGCCTTGCTCGCCAAACTCTCTTCCTATGATATCCAAGGTCTCTCCACTCATGGCTCGCAGACTTCCACTCCTGTCGCAGTCAACGTGTGGCCCGAAATGGAGCTCTCTCATCCCCTCTTCCTGTCCAGGCTGGAGTTCTTCAAGGCATCGTTCTGGGCCCTGTTCTTTTTCTGGTTTTCATCAATGATCTCCGACTCTGGAAAATCCTCTTTATCACTTTGCTGATGACTCCACCCTCTGCCACACCATCTGTCATCCCTCAGACCGGCAAGCAGCAGCTTCTTTGCTCACTGCAGATCTGGGTAAAATCACAAACTGGTCCAACACGTGGAACATGTCTTTCAATCCGGACAAATGTCACACTCTCACTTTGTCTCTCCGAAAGGACCGTTTGGAACCCCCCACCATTCACTCTCTCAACAATCCTTTGGAAGAAGTCCTTTCATTCAAGCTTCTGGGTCTCACTGCCTGCCATGATCTTTCTTGGGAAAGCCACATTTTTCCAACCTGGCCTCCAAAGCCAGTTGTCGACTGGGAATCATCCGTTGTGCAAAGTCCTTCCTCGCCCCACCTGAGCTCCTGGCCACATGCTAAGCTTTCGTCCACAGCCTGATGGAGTACTGCTCTCCCCTTTGGGCTAGTGCTTCTGCCTCTCACCTTCATGCTGTGGAAACAGTCATTTAGGATTATTGGTATCTCACACGGTGAGGCTGAGTTTTTGGGCTCTCTCACCGCAGGCAGGTCGGTGGTCTTTGTCTTCTACCATCTCCTCTCCGGTCTCGTTCCACTTGCTCTGTCTGCGATATGTCCCTCCATATTTCCGCAGGGCGCTCAAGGTCCGCCAACAACCCCCTTCTGGTGAAATTACCAAAATCACTGCTCACCTTCTCTCTTTCATTCCTCTTTTTTTTTCCCACCTTTGGAATAAACTCCCTCACTCTGTTTAATCCAATTCTTTCCTCCAGGCCTTCAAAACAGCTGCACACCACCACCTCTTATCGTCCCCCATCCAAAACCTCGATCTTTTCTACCCCCGTTAATCCACCTCAACCCCACCTGCTTCAAATTCCCTGCTTTCCTTCCTGAAAGGCCCTGTCATGTCCATCTTGTATACCCCATGTTCCCCGCCCCATCTCTCTCCCTTCCACAGATCTCCTAATGTCTCTGTTCCCCACTGTTTTATCCTTCCCACTCCCGCTCCTCTTGTTTTATGCCCCCCCCCCCTTGCTGTGCGTTCTGTGTTAGCTCTCATACGACAAGGTATACATAAAAAAATAAAAGTGCTGAGGGATGATTCCCAAGTTTCACTGTCTGAGGTTGAAGCTTTGCAAGGACTGATGAAGAGCCAAGGATCAGCATGTTAGTTTTGGAAACATTAAGATTAAGAACATTCATCGACATCCATTTTTGATTTTTGCAGAAGACACAAATTTGGTGCTGTCAAAGACAGCACATTGTCAGGTTTTGTGGACAGATGGATTTGGATGCCCTGTACATGACATTGAAATTTCATAAAATTGTACCGAGTGGATGAACAAAAGTGGACCAAGAACAGGGTCCTTGAGGAACACCAACAGATAGATGATGGAGTCAGATAAATAAATTACTGGCAATATTTACAATGAATGTATTATCTGGAAGATAAGATCTGAAGCTTTCAAGAGCAGGTCAGTTATACCAAAACGATGAAGATTAAGAAGGAATGAAGAATAAAGCAAATGCTGTTTTGCAGTGTCGTGATAATATTGATATTCGGGTTTGAAGGTTGTTGTTTGGGTGTGTGTGCACTCCAAAACGTTTGGGAATGTAATGTAGTGTAGGTGGGAATACTGAGATTTGGCTCCATGCTGAGTCATGATGGACTTGTGTCCTCTCTTTACCTGTGCCTTAATGTGAGATGGGGGAAGGGGCAGGGGTGATTTACTGCAACTTGGTTCATGATTGTGCTTGGCCTCTCTATGATGCTGCATGGATTGACCAAGCTACCTCTTCAGTGCATGGTTCCAACCAAAAACAGATCTTTGTTGGAAGTTATCAGGGAGGGAAGGGTTGTTACTGGTGCTCATTTTGCATGAATCCACTTCACGCTGAGTTTTGTTTGCTTTTTTTTTAATCCTTTGGCTGTTTGAGGGTGGTGATGAACGAAGCTTAAAGGTCCACAATCAGAAATTCATGTTTGGTTTCATGAATAGATATGGCTTCACTGAATACTTAATCGTTTTTTTTCTTGAATAAATTCTTGAAAAGAAGATTTTAATGTTTTTTTTTGGTGTCCTTGTACGCTCGATTTGGCCTTGCCACCCCCAAAAAAAGAGTCATTGTGTCATATATCACGTGACCCGCTACGTAATCTTGAGGATACTTTTGCTTTGGGATTTGTGTTTACATGCGGCCGACATACGCTCTGAAAAACTCAAATATTACTGAGAATGCCATGTAAATGTATTGTTGCTGGTTGTAGCAATACAACCAATGATGGTATTAGTATGCATGCTTTCCCAAAAGATCCAGCTGTAAGGAAAATGTGGACAACCAAAGTATAACTGACCAGGGGACAGTGACACGGCCCACCTACTTCAAGCATCATTTGCAGCGCCCGTTTTGAAGCTAATTCGAACGACACCGGCCTGTATTCCTTGTTTGGGATGGATAAATTGAAAGTCAACCGATCCCTACGAAGATTGGAGAAGATTCTCATCGATTGGAGAGAACAGCTGCAGAAAAGCGTGAGAGACTGAGGGTAAGTAGTGTCATTTTCTTTTTACCCAACATTGTGATTTAGCATCAGCCATGATCACCACCACTTTCGTAATCGATCAACAACTTTATACGTTACGTGTCAGACATGCATACAGCCGTAACCAGGGCTAATAGTAATATACGTGTAGCTTCTATATGTCAAGCAGATAGATCTCCAGAAACAGAGAAAACTATAAAATGTTGTTTAATCTCCGTGACTGACCATGGTGCATAGTTTGACAGAAACAAACAACTTTCACATTTTAATGCCTGTTATTTGTGGATGTGTGTTCCGCCGGGCTGGCGTGGGCTGGGCATGCAGGGCTGGAGAAACGCTGTGTGCGATGCATGACGATACACATACGACATCAAAAGGTTCTTTCTACAAGTTAGAAATTGCAATAATTATTACAGTCCTACTTCTACTTTTGAATTTTGTCAGTTATGATTTATTAGCACATTACCCGAAGAGTGATTGCGTCACCCCCCCCTCCTCCCCCCATCCCCACAGTGACACACACACACACACACACACACACACACACACACACACACACACACACACACACACACACACACACACACACACACACACACACACACACACACACACACACACACAGTTCTGACAACTCAACACAAAAGCCTCAGCATCCCCTCCCTACTCTGTCTCATCTTTGCTCTCCCTCGCTCCCCCCCCCATCCCACCCTTCCCTTCCCAACCCTAAGGCATTGATACCCTCATCACACTCTTTGGTAGCAGTCAAAGAAGCGTGCCTTCAAACCCCACATCCTCCCCCCCCAACCCCCAAGTTCCTCGCACTGAAAGTCCTCGACCCCCTCCCCCCCTCAACTTCCCCTTCCAAAGTTGTCCCATCGCTACTCTCACCCTCCTCTTGCTCATAAAAGCAAACGGGTATTAAGTAATGATTTTTTTTTTGCCCAAGTCTGTCACCCCCACGCCCTGTAACGTAATGCTCTATTTAACGCTTCACCATACACCCCCGAAAATTTAAGGTTACACTCGATTAAGGCCCACCCCCACCCCTCCAAACCCCCACTATTTCATACCTTAATCCCAGGATGCTATTTATCTCGTTTTTTTTTTCAGTTACTAAGAACCATATTTGAAAAAGTAAAGATGGTACAGTGTACCATCAATAATCTGAGCAGGCAGCAGTTGCAATCTCTGTAGTAATGTCATCGGACTAATAGCTCAGAGTGATGTCATCGTAAATATGTTCAATTGTTTTCATTTGCAAATGAGATCAAGTGTCTGGAAAAAGCAATGATATAAGAGCAATGATGTAATTTAAATAAAGCTGTTTGCTTTAATCATTAATGTATCGAACACATGTAATTCTTCACCATTGAGAGATGGGGCAAAAAAAACGATATATTGCAGGATATTAAAAAAGTTGTGGATGGATTATAACAAAATAGGTACATGAGTTGGTTCGATGACGAACAAGCCAATTCGATTTTGGCTCAAGTCAGCAGATCCAGCATATCAATGGGACACAAAATGTAAACTGTTCAGTTTGGCAGAAGTATGCGCTCTACCCAGTACCGTTCTCGTAACTACAAGAATTGCAGAGAAGTGTTTCATCAAAATACCTCGAAACTCCACATTTACCACGATCTAGCTCTACAATTTACCACTCACCAGTTGTTATTGCTGAGTCGTTCATTGACATCGGCCCAATTGTTCTGAACGCCAGGTATTTCATGAACAGTTTCATCCCCAATTTCCACCTCGGGTTCATACATGTACGTATGGTCTGATAGCACATTGTACGTTATGATTTGACTGTCGTCATAATCTGAGGATTCTTGATCAGAAAATTATTTGTCAAATTCACTTTCTGATGAGTCTGAAGCGAGTTGTGGCCATTATTCTTTGCCCGATGAGACAATCGTAGTGGTGATGATGTCATACAGATGATGCAATGACCATGGAGGTTTTCTGCAATTTTTTGGGGGTCGTACCCACCAGGTTGGCTTTGTTAACTTGAACACCTCCAAAAAAAAAATTAGAATCAAAAACAATGTTCTGTTCTTTGTTTATTACTTAAAAATCAATATCACATCAAAAAAAAATTCTTTTTTAAAATAATTCCTGATTCTGTGGACCTTTAAGGTGCTGGTCAACGACTGCGTGATCAGCAGAATCCCGCTCGATTGTCTGGCGCCTTTATTACCGCTCCTCAATGGACTGCAACATTTGACTGTGTATCGGATGTATGACATCCAAATTGCTGCAGTTAGTAAGAACCATACCATTGACATTGCTCTGGGGAAGGCCCTCTAGTGACTATAACGATTGAGTACTGATGTGTGCATTGTCAAAGCAACTGCTTGTCAAATTAGCTCTGCAATTGTGACATCATTTTACCAGTTATATTGACAGTTATGGCTGCATGTAGTATGTATTGCAATGTGTTGCTTCTTGGGAGGTTAGAATTCTGTCTTAAACACGAAAGTTAGAATTCTGTCTTGAGGTTACAATTGTAAACTGACTCGATGTCACGAGAACGTGACGGGCCTTTGATTGATTCATCCACAATGACAGTGCAGTCTTACAACCTTGAGCTCATTCAGCAAACCAAATGTGGCACAGCACACACAATTCGGGACCTATCTCCCCAATCCTTCTCTCCCCCCCCCCTTCTCCAAGAAGCTCACATTTTCCAGACCATTCAAAATGCGGAAGTAACTGGAAAATTATTCTATACAAGTGAAAGGCTAGTTATAGGCTAGCTCCAAAGTTATAATCTATTTCCTTTTAAAACGTAACTTTTACAATGCGTACTTAACACCTGTGCAAACTACCTAATATATTATAGCATTAAACCTTGGGTGTACCAGTGTTCCTCTCCCACTGTACCGTGATACACTGCCTGACAGATTTGCAAAGAATTTGTGACACTGGGGATGGCATTCATTTTAGTCAACGGCAAACTTAAATTGGATTTTAATTTGTTTAAACCCACATTCATCAATTCAACTCGGAATTTATGTCTTAATTTGCATTCATAGATTGTGAGCTGCAAAATCCCATTCTTACACCAATTAATGGTGATAACTAAAACAGTGGTGTGATATCCTGTGCTCGAATGAAATCTTGCAGATCGCAGATGGTTCCTGGACTGATCAAGGGAACACCAGTCATTTGCAAGGCTTTCCATGGAAGTTGACCTTGGTTCCGTGCCACGGGGTTATTGTCAAATTCGCATTCAAGGTTGCCTTCTGTCAATTACCGCTGGAAGGGGAGGCCAGTTCGATCTGCAGACGTGAATAATCGGCTGAGGCAGCCCTCCCCGTGGTGCGCACAGTCCAATGGGCTATATGATAGCAGCGTGTAGAAATAAGGCAGGTGTTCCACGACGAATGCTAATTTCCATGTCAGAACCCAGTAATTAGCAATTTATGAGTTTGGAAGGGGGTGATGGGACGAACAGGGTGTAATCCACTTCCTTTGAACTGTCATCATTGATTTTTCTCTAGGTATTCTGATGTGGCTGTCCTTAATCATATTTTTCTCCAACAAAATTGGATTTTTAATGAAGCTCTGCTAACCAGGCCAGCTGCCAGGGGCCGCTCTACTTTGAGTTTTTTGGGGATGAGCTTGCACTGCGACCTGCCACCGATTGTTCCCGAAAGTGTCCTTCATGAGCATTCTTCCTTCGATCCAGCCCTCCCTTGCCAAATTCTGGGTGTCACGAGAATGTGACGGTCCTTTGGTCGATCGATCAAAGGACCGTCATCGATCTGAAGCCAATAACTGTTGATAACTAAAACAGTGGTGTGATATCTTGTGCTCAAATGAAACCCTGCAGATCGCAGACGGATCCTGGTCAAGGGAACACCAATCATTGGCAGGGCGTTCCATGGAAGTTAACCTTGGTTTTGTGCATGGGGGTTATCGACAAAACCCCGTGGCATATTATTTTTTTTTTTAAAGTAATATTCGGTCTCTTACCGAACATGCAGCATCTGTCTGGAGACTACGCAGTAATTGGGACTACTGTGCAGTAATTGGTCTTTATTTTGTTTATGCTCGTACCATATCCTGATGCTGTATGGACTTTGCTTCTCCGCTGATGGACCTCTGGTAGCTTTTACTTGTTACTGCATTTAAGTCTTAGAGCGATTGCTGGATCTTTAGTGTTGTCTGGGTTCTTCCTTCCATCTTTGATGTTCGTTCTTTTTTTTCACAGTTCCTTTTACTGTTTCATACCTCCTTTATTCCTATTTCCCTTTTTAATACATTTTCTCCCATACCTGTACCGCATTTTATACTGGGCTGAAAGGATCGAAACCTCGATGAAAAACGGTGCTCAGCTAATGATCCGGGCATATGGGAAATCAGTAAATTGCTTATAAGTTAAGGTTATAACTTCAAATAAAATAGCTTTTGTAAGTACTTACCAGTAGTGTGTGTGTGTGTGTGTGTGTGTGTGTGTGTGTGTGTGTGTGTGTGTGTGTGTGTGTGTGTGTGTGTGTGTGTGTGTGTGTGTGTGTGTGTGTGTGTGTGTGTGTGTGTGTGTGTTTTGTTATGTCTGGCTTCCTTCTTTGGACTACAGTGCAGTGATTGGTCTTTATTTTGATTCGCTTTGCAGTCATAGAAAAAAAAAAACTTTCACAAACAAACAAGTCTGGAGATGGCGATGGTTCACGAGCAATGTACATGGTTCGCCTTTTTTATTTTTTGACCTTCGAGGGAATGCCACGGGCAAACTTGTGGGAATCAGGAAAAACGTAAATGATGAAAGTTGTAGTTATCGAAGAGCACAACTTGCATACCAACTTTCATTCGAAACAGTTGAAAACCCTAGGAGATCGATCCCCATTTTATTGATTTTTTTTGACATTTTCAAAGTTCGTGACCTTGATCTTGGGATGAAAATGAAAAATCGAGCTCCGTGGGGCTATGCAGGTACCATTGGGCTAACCAAATACCGAAACCCCTGCCAGATTCGACAAACCCCCGAGGAGAAGATGTAACTTGAAACCGGCTACCCCCTAAAAACACATGTTTTTTGGGCATGGCTCCGCCAATAATGGGCGCAGCATGCCCATTCTCATCAAAACACAAGTAGATCATGAGACAAACCTCGCACCCGAATTTTATCAAGATCGGGTCAAAACCCACAGAGCTATGCTCGGGACAGACAGACAGACACACACCCAGAACGAATATAGTGGTCACTTACTGACTCCGTGAACCAACAACCAACAAGGTGGAAAATCCCAGAATTCTGTTGTAAAAACAAAACGTTTGAGGAACAGTCCTTTACCCCACTTAGTTGATATTTTTAATGATAAAAAAGTGTGTTCGATATTGTCAGAATTTTGCTCACTCGAAGTAACTCGATGTTCGCATGTTTGTGTTTTTTTTTTTTTTTATATTCCAATCCTTTTTTATTAATCTCCTTTTTGCTCTTTTCTCCCATTATTATTTTTGTACTATCTTATCTCTGTTTTATTTAACTTTCATATATTGTTGATGCATTTTTGATATCCTTGCATTGCTTATCGATAATTCATCGTTGTTCTTTAATTATTTTCTAATTGTACCTTTCATTACACATTATTCATGATGGTGTTTTTTTTAAATGGTCAATGTTTTTCTTTAATCTTCTTTTATGACATAATTCCCATGAAATTTGACACACTGTTGCGATACGTGGTATTGAATAAACCATTTTATTATTGTTATTTTTCATTATTACTGGCATTGAATCTGTCGTTTCACTGACGGGAGTTGACCATAACTTGTAGATTATGTTACCGGGGCGGATTTAGGGACAGGCAATCGCGTAGGGTGCCCTCAGGCTAGGTGGTCGCAAACTGCTTGCCACAAAGATATAACAAGGAAATTTGACACAGGAGGCCATTCGGCCCAACACGCTTGCACTGCACCAACACCACATTAAATATATCCATCAAGCTAATAATTTTATTTGACTAGGGGAATGGGGGAGGAGTGGGGATGAGGAAAGTCTGGCAAGCTCAGGGATATCAATCACAAAGGTGTTTAAAATGTTTTTTAATTTTTGGAGGGGTGGGGGTGGTGCATGAAGGCGATTTTATGGTGAAGAATATACAACAACCACCACACATGATCCCTTGAAGAGACCCTCTTACAGGAGGTATCACACTCACTATGGATGTGCACACACAATCGCCATCCATTGTCCATACTCTTGCAAGTCCTGCCAATATTCCTGTACCTCCCCATCGCCAATGCTTCCAGGTACCTATCGAATTTCAATTTAAAATTATCTAGTCTTTGCTGTTACTACCTTTCCAGGGAGAGACCATTTAATGCATTAGCTACTCTAAGTGAAAGACCCATGCCTTACTACCGTCCCAAGTCAATTCTTCTTTACTCTCAGACTTTGGTCCCCGGTCCAATCACTGTTATGTATATTTTGCTGAAGAACTCTTCAGCACTTATTTTGTTTCCACCATTCATTGTCTTAAACATCTCTGTCAGACCCCCTCATAGCCGCCTTCTTTCAGAGTTACGAGCGTTGAACCCATCACTTTGTTGATGGTTTTTGAACAACATTACTTATACATGTTACAGTTTAGAAATAGTTTATTGACGGTCAATATTTTGGAATTTTTATATTTTATTCCAGAAACATTGTGTTTATTGCTAACAACCCAGCATTAAATTTTGTAATACTCACACTTATTCACCAAAAACAATATTGTTATGGCTGTGGCTCCATGGGGGTAAAGAATGCATCTTATAGTATAACCATAGTTATTTCAAAGTACTGTATCTGTTTTGTTATGTATATTGTAATACATGTGGATAAATTTGTATTGCATATGTATTCGATCGATGCCCCCCTGCCATATTTCTAACACTCGTGTTGCATTTTTCTTTCCCATATCTGTCTCGAGTCTTATTCCTCCTTCCCCGGTGGGAACCGGCAGTAATTTGGTGCCTGCTCATGGCAAAATATCGGATCAAGAGTGATACATGCCCCGAAACCCAGCTACGGGTGTTTTTAACACACCATAAACCAGCCAATCTCTCTGTCCGCGCTACAGGGTCGATCGCCGAATTGTCGATGTACCTAATTATTCGCGCAGATAGAGATACTGGGAGTTTATACCTCGACGGGGCCTGCACGAAAATGAGCTGCGAAAGCAGCTCGTTCCGTATGCGATTGCCGAGCGGTTTGATATCGCCAAGTTCCGTCGGACCAGATGTACGTTTTATCGGCTTATAATCAGCCAGCTTATATCCCAAATGCAATTATGGCAGTCAATGGCAGAAAGTGACGCAATGAGCAGGTTAACATTCAAACAATGGGGACATTTATTTTAAATGCACATATGCAATGAATTGGGGGGGGGGGGGTAATGGGGCAGGACATGAGCAAAAAGCCTACAGCCGAGTTCTATCATGTAATGTACAGGCACTTAACAGTTTGTTACTTACAGACAAGGCGCCACAGACTTTCATGCAAAACCCCAGAAAGAAAGAACAGGCTCGTAAGCCTTTATTATTGCTCGAGCCGGGATGACCGAAGGGGCCTCGAGAGACCGAGCGGGCAACCTGGCCACCCTCGTGGTGACTCGCTGGGTCCTGGTTCGGTGACCCTCGATGTCTGTGCCCGGACCCCCGAGCTCCGACTGGCTCCCTTGGTCGTCCGGCCCCCACTGTGGCCTGGTCTAGCCGACAACGCGTTGGAGGAGTGAATGGCTCTTGACTCAGGCCTCCTGGTCGCGCCGGCGAACCAACTGCCCGAACTCCGAACTCTCCAGCTCTCGTTGGGGCGACTCTCCACTCCCAACCCTCACCTACTCCGAGCTCCCCACACCAACTCAACTCTGGCGCTGTCCACACCGATTCAACTCTACTGCCTGACTCTGGACTCCAGGCTCCAGACTCTCTTTAAAGGCCCAGCCCAACTCAACTGCAAGCCCAACTCAACTCTGACTCAACTCAACTGCCTTTTCGGCCAGCGAACGCGGCTTTTTATCGCATCCGGGGCGTTCGCCCCTCCCTTCCCGGCACGCGGGTGAAAATTCCAGGAGTGATCGGCTTGGCTCTTCAGTTGTTGCTGTAATAACCGTCATCCATGTTTATGCCGTTCTGAGGGACCCACCCCAACCGTCATTTCTGTTTCCTTCTTCGGGTGGCTTTCTGGGAGTGGTGTTTTTGTTTGTAGAGGAGGGTCGCTGTGTCGTGGAGATTGACGAGGTTGTTGAGATGCTGTTGTGGTGGTGGAGGTGGCGTGGTTGTTGAGTTGTTCTTTATTGTTGTTGTTGCTGTTGTTATTGTTAAAATAAAGATAGAAAAGAATAACACTACCTGAAAGATGCACAGCCCGGCACACTAATAAATCCCGTTATATATTGGTGGGGAAATCTAACCTGGAACACACACTTACCGAAATAACTGACCTCTGCGGAACCTGAATGGTGTTCTGTGAATTTCCACAACAGTTACTATATATATATATATATATATATATATATATATATATATATATATATGTATATATATGTATATATATGTATATATGTATATATGTATATATGTATATATATATATATATATATATATATATATATATATATATATATATATATATATATATATATATATATATATATATATATATATATAGTGGTGTTATTGATTTATCCTGTCCTGATTTTCTTATTTTTGACTTGTCCATTATGTTGAGTGCAATTCAATGCAGATTTCTTCTTTTAATGAATGAGTTTAAAGTTATGCCACTGATATAATTAATGAGTGTTGATTGTTTTAAATGATTCGTTGGAGCAAAACTCTCCCAGGAAAAAAAACTGTTCATATTATCATACCCATGTAGTTCATTTAAATACACTTGTTGGTGTTTTCGTATGCAGACTGTGACTGCTCGTTGCATCATTATTCTGGAAGCGGCGCTATGCCGCTGATGCAGTGCCCCCTGTTACCAGTAGGTGAGTGAGTACTCATTTTGCCGACCTCGGAAGGATGACGGGCTGAGCCAATAAACCTGGTGTTATTTCAACGGCTCGACAGGAGCCCAAACTCAAGATCTTAAGCCATCCACCTTAGCCATTAAGCCAACACTGGGTTTCTTTAAATGCACTAATACAGTATACTATGATTTCAAAAAAACAAACATTCGACTCTCGTAGACTTTTTAGGTTTAATCTCAGAAGACATATACCAAATCATGTCGTTCAATCAATGTTACACCCCCCCCCCCAAAAAAAAAACATGCCCACATATCTGTACATCTCCCGTTTCCCCTTCTCCTTCATCCATATTTCCTAAACTTTTTACCCGTTATTAACCATCCTCTACGCTACTAATTGTTTTGGAACTTTCTATCAAGATTGTGAATGTTGTTTCCTTGAAACTTTTCCAATCCCATCTGATTCATCCTTACATTGAATGGTTAAATCCATTTGATGTAATATATTGTTACGGCCCAGGGTTTGGGGCTCGCCACGAGGGGAAGTAATTGAGTTTTTCCCAAACACCCAGTCCTGAGGCCACCGACCACAGATAACTCTGCGGCCCAACGGGGTGTAGTTCTTACACAGCCATCACGACTTGACTTGGACTACCAGTTAGCAGGGTTACGCTTCGATGCTTCCGCAATAGCTTTCTATTGGAACGGTAACGTAACCAGATGAGATGCCTTTGGCACCACACCTGGTGATCTTTTGTTGAGCGGAATAGGTAGGTGCAGCACCAGCGAACAGAGCAAATCAGGGGGGGGGGGGTACAACTTCCCATCCAGGCCCGTCGCTAGGGGGGGCATTTGGGTGCAATGCCCCCCCCATGGCGCATCTGGTGCCCTCCCCCACTTGTACGCCACCCATTTATGCCCTGTTGCACCCTGTGAACAACCTCGTGTTTAAGGACGAGCACCCACTGTGAACTTGCTGTTTAAGAGTTCACCTGTGTGAACTAAAACCCTTATTCCAGATGTTCAACGTGGTGAATAATAAGGCCTTCTTGGATAAACTGTTCTTTAATAATATCCTTCTTTGAATAACAGTCAAGAGATAAGTGTGCGCTTGTCAGCTCATCTCCAAAAGCAATTGGCAAGACAATACAGTCCAAGACCACAAGATAAAAGATAATAACGCAAGCACCAACGCCAGCAGCCAAGACCTCGTGTCTAATGTCGATGTTGTGGGTGGTTATATATATTGTTGTGGTTACCAAATTCGCAAACCACCATTCAGGTCCCTTAGGTGAGATATCTCGGTAAGTATATGTGTAGTTAGGCCCAAACCAGTTGTCTAGTGGGAATACATGTCATTCATGCGTGCTGCGACTCTTCAGGGTAGCCGTTTTTCTTTGACTATCTTTATTTTGGACCAACCGCCATGATTACCACCGCCAACCGCGTCTCAACAGTCATCACAACATCAACCACCCACCGCGGCGCCGCTTCACCACAACAGCCACGACCTTTCCCGTCACACCTCGCAACCGTCGCATCGCCACCGTTCTTGCGCCGCTTGTGGGTACCGGTATTGGACTCGTGCAGGGCGCGCGCCGAACAGCGTGTACAAAACCACGGATTTTCCGCTCCAAAAACGGATCAAAAACGACACACGCCCACTTTTGTTCCGTCCAATCGGTGAGCGAGGGGCGATTTGGCCCCGCCTCCAGGGCGTTGGAGGGCGGTCGCTATATGCAAATTCATGGATCAAAATGCATTCACGCCCACTTTTTCTCGGGCCAATGGGGAGCGAGGTGAAAGGTCGAAGGCAGGGGGTCAAAGGCGAAGCCACGGGGCTTATATAAGCGGCTGCGTTCGTCAGAAAAGTTGTTGTTGGTCGTCGTCGATGTCGTGTGCGTTGGAGTCGGAGCGAAGAGGACGGAGCTGTGGAGAGGCGGCGAAGGCAGACGAGGGGGTGCTCGCGTCGTGCCGGGAGCTGCACACCAGGG